>NC_083407.1:7855918-8050820 GCF_020745735.1 Hemiscyllium ocellatum | reverse complement strand
CCCCAAAACACAATCACCCCAAAACACACTCACCCACCCCCACCCCAAAACACACTCACCCCCAAAACACACTCACCCCCAAAACACACTCACCCACCCCCACCCCAAAACACACTCACTCCCAAAACACACTTACCCCCACCCCCACCCAATACACACTCACCCCACCTCCACCCCAAAACACACTCACCCCCAAAACACACTCACCCCACTCCCACAACAGATTCACCCCACCCAAAACACAGTCATTCCACTCCCATCCCCAAACACCCCAACCCCCACCCAAAACACACTCACCCTGACCCCAAAACTCACTCACCCCACCCCCACCCCTAAACATACTCACCCCCACCCCCTCCGGAAAACAAACTCACCCCCAAAACACACTCACCCCAACACCTTCCCAAAATACACTCACCCCCAAAACACACTTTCCCCAAAACACCCTCATCCCACCCCCACCCAATACACACTCACCCCAAAACACACTCACCCCAAAAACACACTTACCCCCACCCCCACCCAAAACACCCTCACCTCACCCCACCCCAAAACACACCCACCCCACCCCACCCCAAAACACACTCATCCCCACCCAAAACTCACTCACCCACTCCTATCCCCTAAAACACACTCACTCCAAAACACATCACCCACCCCACCCCAAAACACACCCACCCCCACCCTCACAACACGCTCACTCCACCCCCACCCCACCCCAAAGCACACTTTACACCCCCCAAAACACACTCACCCCACCCCCACCTCCAAAACACACTCATCCCCAAAAAACACTCACCCCACCCACACCCACAAAACACACTCACCCCCAAAACACACTCACCCACCCCACCCCAAAGCACACTCACCCCCTCCCCCACAACACACTCACCGCATTCCCACCCCCAAAACACACTCACCCCACCCCAACCACATCCCTAAAAGGGGTTGGTCACTCTGTCCATCCTCTGGGGAAAGGGTGGTCTATCTGACTGTCCCTGGGGTTGGAGTGGTCTCTGACTGTCCCTGGGGTTGGGCTGGTTATTGTGACTGTCCTTGGGGTTGGTGTGGTCTCTGACTGTCCCTGGGATTGGGCTGGTCTCTCTGACTGTCCCTGGGGTTGGTGTGGTCACTCTGACTGTCCCTGGGGTTGGTGTGGTCTCTCTGACTGTCCCTGGGGTTGGGCTGGTCTCTCTGACTGTCCCTGGGGTTGGTGTGGTCACTCTGACTGTCCCTGGGGTTGGTGTGGTCTCTCTGACTGTCCCTGGGGTTGGGCTGGTCTCTCTGACTGTCCCTGGGGTTGGTGTGGTCACTCTGACTGTCCCTGGGGTTGGTGTGGTCTCGCTGACTGTCCCTGGGGTTGGTGTGGTCACTCTGACTGTCCCTGGGGTTGGGGTGGTTATTGTGACTGTCCCTGGGATTGGGGTGGGTCTCTCTGACTGTTTCTTGGGTTCAGGAACAGAGGAGTGCGCTCTGGAACTTCAAATGATCACCTAAACATTTCATAGATGTTGTGATGGTTCCTGTCTCAATAGCATTTTCAGGGAGCGAGTTCCAGATACCTCCCAAACCTCTGAGTGATAAAGAAAAATCCTTAAAACAATCTAATGGTCTTTGGAGGGTTGGTGTGGACTCGATGGGTTGAATGGTCTGCTTCCACACTATAGGGATTCTAGGATTGATTCTACGATTCTAATCATCCTACTCCTATGATTCCTGGTAATAGGGCCCTCCATTGAGAGGAAAAGGTTTGTTCCTATGCACCATATCAAAGTCCCTCATGATCTTGTCGCTTTCAATCAGATTATCCCTTGGCCATCTCTGATCCAAGGATCCCTGGCCTGTCAGTTAGCTCAATGGCTGGTTTGTAATGCTGAGTGATGTCAATGGTGAGGGTTCACCAGTTGAGGTTACCATGACAGACTCTCCTTCTCAAACTCTTCCTTTACCTGAGCTGTGGTGACCTGTAGATTAAACCACCGCTTGTTGTCTCTCTCTAATGAGAAAAGTGGTCCTATAGACGATGGTGACTTTACCTTTTGTCTCACCCCTGAGCTGGAATGGTTTCTCTCGCTGCAGACAAAGCTGTTCTGGCTGGGGTGTATTCAGGATTAGATTCCCTACAGTGTGGAATACAGGCCCTTCGGCCTAACAAGTCCACACCAACCCTCCGAAGAGCAACTCACCCAGATCCATTCCCCTACATTTACCCCTTCGGCTAACATTCTGAGCAATTTGGCATGGCCAATTCACTTAACCTGCACATTTTAGACTGTGGGAGGAAACCGGAGCACCCAGAGGAAACCCACGCAGACACAGGGAGAATGTGCAAACTCCACACAGTCAGTTGCCTGAGGCGGGAATTGAACCCGGGTCTCTGGCGCTGTGAGGTAGCAGTGCTGACCACTGTGTCACCATGGGTAAGACAGAGGACTTGCCTCTTTGTCCTACCCATGATGGATAACAGTCCCCTCAGCTCCACACTCTGAAAAGCCTGCACCTCAGACTCCAGCTCATCATCTCCAAACTGAGGGTCCTCCGAGGTCAGAAGTCACACAACATCAGGTTATAGTCCAATAGGTTGATTCGAAAGTGGCGACTTCAGCTGACAACGGGGCAGTGCTCCGGAAGCTTGTGATTTCAAATAAACCTGTTGGACTATAACCTGGTGTCGTGTGACTTTTGACTTTGTCCGCCCCAGTTCAACACCGGCACCTCCACATTGAGGATCCTCCAGACACTGATCTTCACACTCTCCACCATGCTTCAGGTCAGACACATTACTTCCCCTGTACAGCCCTGTTTAATGCACTCGATTGATTAACTGCTGTTTACTTACTCAACTTCTTCCCTAGTTATCAATCTTTTAACTAATTACTTAATCTTAGCTTTAGTTTTGGGTAAATTTAATCAGTTACTTACCTGTAAAATGATCGATTACAAAGACAGAAGGCACAAAGCAGCACTTTCTGCAGTGAATTCCCAACAATTGCAGTCTGTTTGCAAAGTCAGCTTGTTTATGAATCCTTTGTGTATTAGCAGGTCCTGTTTATTACACCTTTACAAGCCACTCCTCATCTAGAAATGCTCAGTCAGCTCCCAGCAGTTAGAGATTCAGTTAATAATCACAAATTGATTGACAGCTGACTGGTAGTTCTGCAGATGGCCAGCTGCCAGTAAGTGTTGGCTAAGCCACAGAGTCCATTCCAGTTTTTAAAGCTAACATTTTAGTTGGGAACTGATCTCCAGCTCATACTCAATGCATTCATCAAGTTCCCTCTTCCTGTCATCTGTCTGGCCCCATTCTGTGCTGGAGTGTTCTCAAGAAGGGTCAGAGTCCACACAACACAGAAGCAAACGGTGGGCGGTATGGTGGCACAGTGGTTAGCACTGCTGCCTCACAGCGCCTGAGACCCGGGTTCAATTCCCGACTCAGGCGACTGACTGTGTGGAGTTTGCACGTTCTCCCAGTGTCTGCGTGGGTTTTCTCCGGGTGCTCCGGTTTCCTCCCACAGTCCAAAGATGTGCGGGTCAGGTGAATTGGCCATGCTAAATTGCCCATAGTGTTAGGTAAGGGGTAAATATAGGGGTATGCGTGGGTTGTGCTTCGGAGGGTCGGTTGGGCCTGTTTCCACACTGTAAGTAATCAAACCTTTGGTCTAACTGGTCCATGTCAAACATGTTCCCAAACTAAACTTATACCTGATTTGGAGGTGCCAGTGATGGAGTGGGGTGTACAATGTTAAAAATCACACAACACCAGGTTATAGTCCAACAGGTTTAATTGGAAGCAATCTTTTTACACATCCTTCTTAAATCTTTCTCCTCTGACCTTAAAAACATGCCCCTGGGTTTTGAACTCCACTGCCCCTAGTTGTTCACCCTAGCCGTGCCCCTCATGTACACCTCCATGAGGTCAACCCTCAGCCTTCTCCCCTCCAGTGAAAAAAATCCCTATTTTTATATCTCACACCCTAGATTCCTGGCAACGTGCTGGTAAATCTTTTCTGAGCTCTGTGGGTGGCGCTGTGGTACAGTGGTTAGCACTGCTGCCTCACAGCGCCAGAGACCCGGGTTCAATTCCCGCCTCGGACAACAGTGTGGAGTTTGCACGTTCTCCCCGTGTCTGTGTGGGTGTGCTCCGGTTCCCTCTCATAGTCCAAAATGTGCAGGTCAGGTGAATTGACCACGCTAAAGTGTTCAGTGTAGGGGTCTGGGTGGGTTGTGGGTCGGTGTGGACTTGTTGGGCTGAAGGGTCTGTTTCCACACTGTAAGTAATCTAATCATAACTGGACCCTGAATGTTATCTTTGATTTCTCTGCACAGATGCTACCAGGAGCTTTCCAGCAGTTTCTGATTGTTTTGTGTAATTTCCAGCATCTGCAGTCCTTTGGATTTGTTTTTGTTTCGTGATGCAATGAATATTATGAACCGAGGCTACCATGACAGTTACTTTTTAATGATTTTTGTTCAGTACTTCTTTCTCTGCTTCAGGAAGGTTAACTTCGTAATAATCTTAAAATACAAACTGCACGCACCCAGAGAGGAGATATGAAGGTGTTGGATGCTGACAACTGGGGACTGAAGCTGATGGCTTTAAAAAGTTGAGAGAAATATGCTTTCCTTTATTGGTCAGAGTATTGAGTACAGGAGTTGGGAGGTCAGGTTGCGGCTGTACAGGACATTGGTTAGGCCACTGTTGGAATATTATGTGCAGTTCTGGTCTCCTTCCTATCGGAAAGATGTTGTGAAACTTGAAAGGGTTCAGAAAATATTTACTTGGGAAAAGCTCAGCAGGTCTAGCAGCGTCAGTGAAGAGAAATCAGGGTTAACAGGTCTGGTTCTGAGGAAGGAGAAAGTGAGATCTGCAGATGCTGGAGTATCAGAGCTGAAAATGTGTTGCTGGAAAAGGGCAGCAGGTCAGGCAGCTCCACACTGACTCTTCCTGATGAAGGGCTTATGCCCGAAACGTCGAATTTCCTGTTCCTTGGATGCTGCCTGACCTGCTGCGCTTTTCCAGCAACACATTTTCAGCTCTGGTTCTGAGGAAGGGTCACCAGACCCGAAATGTTGACTCAGACCTGCTGAGCTTTTCCAGCAATGTGTCTTTCTAATTTACAGCGTCCGTAGTTTTTTTTTATTGAAACTCTGCTTCACCTGGAAGGTGTGTTTGGGGCCTTGGACAGTGAGGAAGGAGGAGGTGAATGTGTAGGTATTACACCTTCTGCGATTGCGAGGGTAGGTGCCATGGGGGAGTGAGGAAGCATTATCAGTGATGGAGGAGTGGTCAGGATGTCATGGAGGGGATGACCTCTGTGGAATGCTGATGGGGAAGGGACGGTTGGATAGTGGCACCTGCTGGAGGTGGTAGAAAGGGAGGAGGATGATCCTTTGAATATGGAGACTAGTGGGATGCACGTCGATCTGGGATGGAGGGGACGGGCTGAGGGCAGGGGTGCGGGAGTGGGTCAGACACGGCTGAGGGCCCCGTCACCCGTGCTGGAGGGAATTCCTCACTTGAGGAACAAGGAGGTCACGGCGGAATCAACTCCAGTGCGAAACGGCATCATCAGAACAGATGGGACAGAGATGGAGAAACTGGGAGAATGGGATGGGATCCACTTGGTTTGGGAAGGAAATCTTCTGGACTTTTCCCGGTCTGGCCTACGCGTGGCTCTCAATCCATAGCAATGTGCTTGACTCTAAACTGCCCTCCGAATTGTCCCAACGAGTCACTCCAGTCAAGGGCAATTGGGGATACGTGATAAATGCCAGCCCAGCCAGTGGCACCCATATCCAATGAAAGGAAATACCATTTCATTAAGTGGCTTAGACCTTCTGCAAATTATAGGTGCTATATAAATTCATATTGCAATGCTTGACATCCTATGTGGTTAGATAGGCATTTATTTTTGATAAAGGTATTTTCTAACCATTCTGTGGTATTACACGCCTCTGGAGTAGGTGGGACTTGAACCCGGTCCCCTAGCTCCACAGGACCCCTTTTTTATCATATAATCTGTCAAGACTTGCGAAAACAAGAAAGATGGTGAAAGAGAAAGGATCTATTGAGTTGTGTTGACAAAACGTTAATCACAAAGTACAGGAGCAGGCCAGCAATGTGCTGGAGGGTCTCGAGTGAAGAAATTTGGAGTTGGAGGTGCCGAAGAGAATTGTCCCAACTCAGCATGCAACATTCACACTGTCCACTAGATGACAGGAGTGGGTCCAGTCTGGAGTTGGCCACACTTGCTGGCAGTGAGTACTTTAAGACATCAGTTTCTCACCTGGTAATAAGTAAAAGGTTTGCGCTTCTACAAGTGCATGAATCACAAGGGTAGAGGTCTCTTCAAAGTGACATCTTCAGTGCTTGGGAGCCTCCTGTGAAGCGCTTCACAGGAGGCTCCCAAGCACTGAAGATGTCACCTAGAAAGGGGACGAAACGTTTGCAACAAAAATTCCCAGCTTGGCGAACAGAACCACAACAACGAGCACCCAAGCTACAAATCTTCTCACAAACTTTGAGGTCTCTTCAAGATTCAGTCTGAAATCAGCCACGAACTTGGGCGACCCAGTGGCTAGCACTGCTGCCTCAGAGTGCCAGGGACCTGGGTTCAATTCCAGCCTCGGGTGACTGTCTGTGTGGAGTTACCATATCTGTGTGGGTCTCCTCTCTGTGCTCCAGTTTCCACCCACAATCCAAAGGGTTCGGTGGATTGGCCATGCTAAATTGGCCAAAGTGTTCAGGGAAGTGCAGGCAAGGTGGATGAGCCATGGGGAATGCAGGGTTCCCATGGTCGGTCTGGGTGGGATGCTATTGAGAGGGTCAGTGTGGAGCTGTCGTGTTGAATGTCCTCTTCCCACCCTGTAGGGATTCTATGACATTTATTACTGATGCAGCAACAGTCTGCGTCAGTCTACAGCGAAGAGGGTTACCTCAGATTACAACAGGATCTGGACTAGATGGGCCAATGGGCTGAGGAGTGGCAGATGGAGTTTAATTCAGATAAATGCGAGGTGCTGCATTTTGGGAAAGCAAATCTTAGCAGGACTTATACACTTAATGGTAAGGTCCTGGGGAGTGTTGCTGAACAAAGAGACCTTGGAGTGCAGGTTCATAGCTCCTTGAAAGTGGAGTCGCAGGTAGATAGGATAGTGAAGAAGGCGTTTGGTATGATTTGCTTTATTGGTCAGAGTATTGAGTACAGGAGTTGGGAGGTCATTTTGTGGCTGTTCAGGATATTGGTTAGGTCACAGTTGGAATACTGCATGCAATTCTGGTCTCCTTCCTATCGGAAAGATGTTGTGAAACTTGAAAGGGTTCAGAAAAGATTTACAAGGATGTTGCCAGGGTTGGAGGATCTGAGCTATAGGGAGAGGCTGAATAGGCTGGGGCTGTTTTCCCTGGAGTGTTGGAGGCTGAGGGGTGACCTTATAGAAGTTTACAAAATTATGAGGGGCGTGGATAGGATAAATTGACAAAGTCTTTTCTCTGGGATTGGGGAGTCCAGAACTAGAGGGGCATAGGTTTAGGGTGAGAGGGGAAAGGTATAAAAGAGACCTAAGGGGCAACTTTTTCACACAGAGGGTGGTGCATGTATGGAATGAGCTGCCAGAGGAAGTGATGGAGGCTGGTACAATTGCAACATTTAAGAGGCATTTGGATGGGTATATGATTGGAAGGGTTTGGAGGGATATGGGCCGGGCGCTGGCAGGTGGGACTAGATTGGGTTGGGATATCTGGTCGGCATGGATAGGTTGGACCGAAGGGTCTGTTTCTGTGCTGTACATCGCTATGACTCTATTTTGATAGCGCCCGTTAACGTCACAAGGTGCTTCACAAGAGCCTTAACCATAATTGCCACTTGGCACCAAGCCAACTAAGGAAGCAGCAAGATGGGCTCTTGGTTAAAGGGTCGAGAGCGAAGGGTCAGGTAGCATCCAGGGAGCAGGACAGTCGACGTTTCGAGCAAAGGCCCTTCAGCAGGATTGTGGGCCGGGGGGCTGAGAGATAAATGGGAGGAGGGGTGTGGAGTGGTGTGGGGTGGGGTTGAGGGGAAGGTAGTTGAGAATGCAATAGGTGGATGGAGGTTGGAGGTGATGGTGATAGATCAGAGAGGAGGGTGGAGCAGAGAGGTGGGAAAGGTGATGGACCGGTCGTGAGGGCGGTGCTGAGTTGGAGGCTTGGGACTGGGCTAATGTTGGGGGGTGGGGAGGGGAAATGAGGAAACTGGTGAAGTCCACATTTACCCTGCGTGGTTGGAGGGTCCAGAGCCGGAAGATGAGGTGTTCTTCCTCCAGGCCTTGGGTGGTGAGGGTGTGGCGACGGAGAAGATCCAGGCCCTGCATGTCTTTGATGGAGTGGGAGGGGGAGTTGAAGTGTTCAGCCACAGGGTGGTGGGGTTGGTGGGTGCTGGTGGCCCAGAGATGTTCTCTGAAACGATCCACAATAAGGCGCCCTGTCTCTCTGATGTGGAGCAGACCACACCGGGTGCAATGGATACAGTCAATGACGAGTGTACAAGTGCAGGTAAATCTCTGTCAGATGTGGGAGGATTCTTTGGGGCCTTGGACAGGCTTAATATGGATTTCACCAGTTTCCTCATTTCTCCTGCCCCCCAACTTACTCCAGTCCCAAGCCTGCAACTCGGCACAGCCTCCTTGACCTGTCCATCACTTTTCCCACCTATCTGCTGCAACCTCCTCTCCGACCTATCACCCTCACTCCCATCTTCATCTACCTATCACATTCCCAGCTCCCTTCCCCCCAGCCCCCACCCTCCCATTTATCTCTCAGCCCCCCCCAGCCCACTAGCCTCATTCCTGATGAAGGGCTCCTGCCCGAAACGTTGATTCCCCTGCTCCTCGGATACTGCCTGACCTGCTGTGCTTTTCCAGCACCACACTCTCGACCCTGACCTCCAGCATTCGCAGTCCTCACTGTCTCCTATTGGTTAAAGGGTTAAGGGTTGAATCAGCATTGTAAAGGAGGGGAGGGAGGTGAAGATGATTGGAGAGGGGATTGTGAGGTCTCAGTCTGTCTACAGTTGTAGCCCAGCTCAGTGAGGAATGGCCAAGGGGCCTGAGTCTGGGCTCAGCAATCTGGCAGGAGCCTGTGTACAGAGACAGGGCGACAGGGAGGGGAGAGACTGTGAAGGGATAGAGCAGATGTGCCCTGGGGTGGGCCCTTACGAACAACCTGTTACAGGGCAGACTGAGAAAGGCCAGGCAAGTGAGCAGGATTATCCCCAACTACATAAATACAGGAGTACGGTGTACCAGCAGAAAGCAGTAATGGTAAACCTTCATAAAACACTGACACCGTGAGTTTGAGAAGGATTGTAGCTCAGGTTGAGGTTTTGAATGTAAGTTTGCTCACTGAGCTGGAAGGTTTATTCTCAGACGTTTTGTCACCGTGCTCGGTAACATCATCAGTGAGCCTCTGGTGAAGCACTGGTGTTATTTCCCGTTATCTATTTATACGTCTTGGTCTGTTACGGTGGGTGTTATCATTTCTGGTTCTTTTTCTCAGAGGTTGGTAAATCAGAGGTTGGGTCCAAATCAATGTGGTTATTGATGGAGTTCTGGTTGGAAAGCCAGGCCGCCAGGAATTCCCGTGCGTGTCTCTGTTTCGCCTGTCCCAGGATGGATGTGTTGTCCCAGTCGAAGTGGTGTCCTTCCTCATCCGTATGTAAGGATAGTGATAGTGAGTCATGTCTTTTGGTGATGAGTTGGTGTTCGTGTATCCTGGTGGCTAGTTTCCTGTCTGTCGGACAACACATCCGTCCTAGCACAGGCTAAACAGAGACACGCAGGGGAATTCCTGCAGGTCTGGCTTTCCAAATGGAACTCCATCAATAAACGCTTTGATTTAGATCCCATTAACCAACCTCTGAGAAAAAGAACAGGAAATGACATCACCTACCGTAACAGACCATGACACATAAATAGAAAGGTGGGACATAACACCAGCACTTCACCAGAGGCTCACTGATGATGTGACGAAACATCTGAAAACGAACCTTCCAGCTCAGCGAGCCAACCTACAACCTGAACACTGACACAGCCTCATACTGGCCTCAATTCTGCACTGCAGTTTAGACATGCCCTTCCCCAAACCCACCCCACCCCCATTCCCTCAGACAGTCCCCCAGCTCCACCCCATCCCCATTCACTCGGACGCCCATCCCCATAGCCCCCATCTGGTGGAGTGACCCCCCCTCCCATTCAGACTCATGGCAGACTAACCCCTGGCCCGCCCACTAAACTCGCCCCACCCAATGGCCCTCTGTGTTGAGCAGATGACTCAGGGAGGAGACACTGAGCAATCCCCTCAGTTCATTGCACTGAAGATTCCAGGGTAAACAAGGGGTGGGGGGGGGGGAGTGGCAGGAAGGAAAATTCTGGGCCATTCGGGAGGATCAGCCGCGATGGGTGTCACCCAGCTCAGGGATCTGGATGACACAGATCACAGGCAACGGAGGAAAGAATGAAGAGGCACAAGGAGGTGACGCATTTTCACACGACGAGGCGTTCGGCTCTGGAAGGGGCTTCCTGAGAGATTGTTGGTGGTGGATTCCATTGAGGTTTTCGAAAGGGAACTGCGTTATGATGTACCGGGGAAACGGTTGCAGGTTTACAGGAGGGAGGGAGGTGGTGAGTTGTACTTGGCGAGAGCTAGCACACGCCTGACCAGCTCTGTTATAACTCTTGTATTCCTACCATATCTTCGCCAACATCAGGGCATCCCACAAAATGTTTCTGTACATTCGGCCACCATCACAACACCCAATTTACCCCCAGAAAGCTCCTCATCGTGAGTTAATAACGAGACTGCCAGGTTTAGTGTTTCTGAGTGCCCTCTTGTCCTTGTACAGGATGTGGGCCTTACTCACAAAACCCATATTCATTGCCTATGAGCAGACTGTGGGACAACCACACTGCTGTGGGTCTGGAGTTACGTGTAGGACAGAGCAGGTGAGGGCAGCAGCTTTAACACATTTCACTTCAGTGACCCAGACGGGTTCTCACAACAATGGTAGTTGTCTGCACACCTCTGCAATGGGGTGAGTCAAATCTGATAACATTCACCTTGAGTTTTGGGTTACTGGATCAGAAACATTATCACTGCCTCCACTGAAGGTTAAGGGGTAAATACGAGACAGGACACCTGCCTAATCAACCACCCCCTGCTGATCTCAAAACAGCCATTGGGGGATATGTTACACCTAACTGATACAACAGGGGAGGCCGCATTATTGTATTGGATTGAAACGCTACGACCGCTGACAGTGCGGCACTCTCTCAGTATGACACTACTGGATCAGATTGGAATCCTGATGTCACGGGGAATTAAGGGCTACGGGGAGAATGTGGGTAAGTGGAGTTGAAATGCCCATCAGCCATGATTGAATGGTGGAGTGGACTCGATGGGCCGAATGGCCTTACTTCCACTTCTATGTCTTATGGTCTTATGTTAATATGTGCTCAGAAGAGGGGATACAACACACAATCTTTGGGTTTTGGAGAGTGAGAGGCTATTAACAGGGACAGGGTGGGTGCCTTTGACATGTACTCAGAGAGACCGGAGTGTGTATTCACAGCTGCTGGTGGAACGGACCTGACTGTGTCGAAGGGCCATCTGTTAAAGACATGCCTTGTGTTTAGGGTTTCTATTTAAAGAGGGATGGTTGCCAAGTCAACAGGAATGTCACAGGCTGAGCTGAAGCAGCCAAGAATAGAGATCTCTGTGGGGCAGCACCAAGACATTACCCACCGCACCACACTTGCGCTCTTGGAGCACCTGTCCATTTAAATCTCAGCACATTCTTAACCGTGTTTGCGTAGGTGTATGTCCATGTTTGTGAGCAAATATTATGGGATCAAATCACTAATCCAGAGACCCAAATGGAAAATGAATCACACACCTTCCAAAGTGTGCTACCAAGGGAGTGCTGAACTGTCAGGGGGTCAGTACTGAGGGAGTGCTGCAATATCCGGGGGTCAGTTCTCAGTGAGTGCAACACTGTCGGGGGGGTCAGTGGTGAGAGAGTGCCTCACTGTTAGGGGGTCAGTGCTGAGGGATTGCTGCACTGTCGGGGGGTCAGTACTGAGGGAGTGCCGCACTGTCGAAGGGTCAGTACTGAGGGAATGCCGCACTGTCGGAGGGTCAGTATTGAGGGCGTGCCTCACTGACAGGGAGTCAGGGCTGAGGGAGTGCTGCACTGTCAGGGGGGTCAGTGCTGAGAGAGTGCTGCACTATCAGGGGGTCAGTACTGCCAGAGTGCCACACTGTCAAGGGGGTCAGTGCTGAGGGAGTGCTGCACTGCCAGGGGGTCAATACTGAGGGAGTGCTGCACTGTCAGAGGGTCAGTGCTGAGGGAGTGCCGCACTGTCAGAGGGTCAGTGCTGAGGGAGTGCTGCACTGCCAGGGGGTCAGTGCTGAGGGAATGCCACACTGTCGGAGAGTCAGTACTGAGGGAGTGCCGCACTGTCGGAGGGTCAATACTGAGGGAGTGCCGCACTGTCAGGAGGGTCAGTATTGAGGGCGTGCCTCACTGACAGGGGGTCAGGGCTGAGGGAGTGCTGCACTGTTAGGGGGTCAGTGCTGAGAGAGTGCCGCACTGTCAGAGGGTCAGTACTGAGGGAGTGCTGCACTGTCGGAGGGTCAGTGCTGAGGGAGTGCTGCACTGTCAGGGGGTCAGTACTGCCGGAGTGCCGCACTGTCAAGGGGGTCAGTACTGCCGGAGTGCCACACTGTCAAGGGGGTCAGTGCTGAGGGAGTGCCGCACTGTCAGAGGGTCAGTGCTGATGGAATGCCACACTGTCGGAGGGTCAGTGCTGAGGGAGTGCTGCACTGTCGGAGGGTCAGTGCTGAGGGAGTGCTGCACTGTCAGGGGGTCAGTACTGCCGGAGTGCCGCACTGTCAAGGGGGTCAGTGCTGAGGGAATGTCACACTGTCAGAGGGTCAGTGCTGAGGGAGTGCTGCACTGTCAGGGGGTCAGTACTGCCGGAGTGCCGCACTGTCAAGGGGGTCAGTGCTGAGGGAATGTCACACTGTCAGAGGGTCAGTACTGAGAAGTGCTGCACTGTCGGAGGGTCATTGCTGAGGGAGTGCTGCACTGTTGGATGGTCAGTAGTAAGGGAGCGCTGAACTGTCAGAGGGTCAGTGCTGGGGAGTGTCCCACTGTCAGGGGGTCAGTACAGGCGGAATGAGGACATGGGAGAAGGGGCTCAAGCCCAAAATGTTTTGAACTTGCTATTGAGTCCAGAAGGCTACAGCGTCCCCAAATGGAAAATGAGGTGTAATGCTGAGGGTTGATGACCATCGTACCCCAACCCCCGTACACCAGGCCCTGTCCCCACATGGTCAGCCACTGATGGTCCCCCTTAGCAGTGATTCATTCACCCAGCCTGACTTTTACCTTGTCCTTTGTCTGTCCAACTCTCTCTCTCTCTCTCTCTCTGTCTCTCTCTCTCTTTGTCTCTCTCTCTGTCTCTCTCTCCCTCTCTCTCTGGGCTCCATCTGCACCTCTCGTTTATTCTGTTCCCTCTACCAACTCACTCTTTAGCATGAATACTCCCAACATTTTCCCAGCTTCCATCAGTTCTGAAGAATTGTCACTGGACTTGAAAAGCGCACTCTGCTTTCGCTGCACACATGCTGCTTGACCTGCTGAGTTTTTCCAGCAATTTCTGCTTTTGTCTCTCAGTTTTAACTGTTTCTACCCTTGGAGGTTGGACCTGGCTTCCATGCTCTGCAAGTCCCTCCCTCAACCTCCCACCGGTCTCTCTCTCTCCCCCTCCTTAGACACTCCTTAAAGTTCTCGTTAGCAGTCCCGTGGTTCGAATGCTCCTCATAAAGGATGGTCTTCTTGCCCACGAAAGGCTTGAAATCTGGTATTCCCTTCCTTCAGGATAGTGTCCAGGACAACGGATCATGACCTAAAGAGGAGGAAGAATCTGTCCAGTCCAGGAAGCACTATGACAGCCAAAGGGGAGGCATTCTCTCCTCAAGGAATCTGTCAATGCTGGGGGTCAACTGAAATGTTCAAGAAATCCGAATGATGTTGTGAAACTTGAAAAGGATCACAACAGATTTACAAGGATGTTGCCAGGGTTGGAGGGTTTGAGCTACAGGGAGAGGCTGAACAGGCTGGGGCTGTTTTCCCTGGAGCGTCGGAGGCTGAGGGGTGACCTGATAGAGGTTTACAAAATCATGAGGGGCATGGATAGGGTAAATAGATAAAGTCTTTTCCCTGGGGTTGGGGAGTCCAGAACTAGAGGGCATAGGTTTAGGGTGAGAGGGGAAAGATATAAAAGAGACCTAAGGGGCAACTTTTTCACACAGAGGGTGGTACATGTATAGAATGAGCTGCCAGAGGAAGTGGTGGAGGATGGTACAATTACAACATTTAAGAGGCATCTGGATGGGTATATGAATAGGAAGGGTTTGGAGGGATATGGGCCGGGTGCTGGTAGGTGGGACTAGATTGAGTTGGGATATCTGGTCAGCATGGACGGGCTGGACCGAAGGGTCTGTTTCTGCGCTGTACATCTCTCTGACTCTATGACTGTATAACAGACCACAGCCGGAACACCGTGAACAGCCCACAGCCGGAAGACTGTAAACAGCCCACAGGGGGAACACTGTGAACAGGCCACAGGGGGAACACTGTGAACAGACCACAGCGGGAACACTGTGAACAGACCACAGCGGGAACACTGTGAACAGACCATAGCCGGAACACTGTGAACAGATCACAGCGGGAACACTGTAAACAGACCACAGCGGTAACACGGTGAACAGACCACAGCGGGAACACTGTGAACAGGCCACAGCAGGAACACTGTGAACAGACCACTGGTAGAACACTGTGAACAAGTCACAGACGGAGGACTGTGAAAAGACCAATGGGAGCACTGTGAACAGACCACAACCGGAACACAGAGAACAGACCATAGCGGGAACACTGTGAACAGATCACTGGTAGAACACTGTGAACAGGCCACAACGGGAACACTGTGAACAGACCACAGCCGGAACACTGTGAACAGGCCACAGTGGGAACACTGTGAACAGACCACAGCCGGAACACCGTGAACAGACAACAGCCGGAACACCATGAACAGGCCACAGCCGGAATAGTGTGAAGAGACCACAGGTGGAACACTGTGAACAGATCATAGCGGGAAAACTGTGAATTGGCCACAGCAGGAACACTGTGAATTGGCCACAGCGGGAACACTGTGAACAGACCACAGCGGGAACACCGTGAACAGACCACAGCCAGAACATCGTGAACAGACCACAGCGGGAACACTGTGAGCAGGCCACAGCCGGAACACTGTGAACAGACCACAGCCGGAACACTGTGAACAGACCACAGCCGGAACACCATGAACAGGCCACAGCCGGAACACTGTGAATTGGCCACAGCGGGAACACTGTGAACAGACCACAGGGGAACATTGTGAACAGACCACAGCCGGAACACCGTGAACAGACCACACCCAGAACACGGTGAATAGGCCACAGCGGGAACACTGTGAACAGGCCACAGTGGGAACACTGTGAACAGACCACGGTGGGAACACTGTGAACAGACCACAGCCGGAACACCATGAACAGGCCACAGCCGCAACAGTGTGAAGAGACCACAGGCGGAACACTGTGAACAGATCATAGCGGGAACACTGTGAATTGGCCATAGCAGGAACACTGTGAACAGACCACAGTGGGAACACTGTGAACAGACCATAGCGGGAACACAGTGAACAGACCACTGCCGGAACACTGTGAATAGGCCACAGCCGGAACACTGTGAACAGACCATAGCCGGAACACTGTCCACAGACCAGAACCGGAACACCATGAACAGGCCACAGCCGGAATAGTGTGAAGAGACCACAGGCGGAACACTGTGAACAGATCATAGCGGGAAAACTGTGAATTGGCCACAGCGGGAACACTGTGAATTGGCCACAGCGGGAACACTGTGAACAGACCACAGCGGGAACACCGTGAACAGACCACAGCCAGAACATCGTGAACAGACCACAGCGGGAACACTGTGAGCAGGCCACAGCCGGAACACTGTGAACAGACCACAGCCGGAACACTGTGAACAGACCACAGCCGGAACACTGTGAACAGACCATAGCCGGAACACTGTCCACAGACCAGAACCGGAACACTGTGAGCAGGCCACAGCCAAAACACCGTGAACAGACCACAGGCGGAACACCATGAACAGACCACAGCCGGAACACTGTGAACAGGTCACGGCCGGAACATCGTGAACAGGTCACAGGCGGAACCCCGTGAACAGAGCACAGCCGGAACACTGTGAACAGAGCACAGCGGGAACACCGTGAACAGACCACAGCCGGAACACCATGATCAAACCACAGCCAGAACACGGTGAACAGGCCACAGCGGGAACACTGTGAACAGACCACAGGGGAACATTGTGAACAGACCACAGCCGGAACACCGTGAACAGACCACAGGGGAACATTGTGAACAGACCACAGCCGGAACACCGTGAACAGACCACACCCAGAACACGGTGAATAGGCCACAGCGGGAACACTGTGAACAGGCCACAGTGGGAACACTGTGAACAGACCATGGTGGGAACACTGTGAACAGACCACAGCCGGAACACCATGAACAGGCCACAGCCGCAACAGTGTGAAGAGACCACAGGCGGAACACTGTGAACAGATCATAGCAGGAACACTGTGAATTGGCCACAGCAGGAACACTGTGAACAGACCACAGTGGGAACACTGTGAACAGACCATAGCGGGAACACAGTGAACAGACCACTGCCGGAACACTGTGAATAGGCCACAGCCGGAACACTGTGAACAGACCATAGCCGGAACACTGTCCACAGACCAGAACCGGAACACTGTGAGCAGACCACAGCCAGAACACCGTGAACAGACCACAGCCGGAACACCATGATCAAACCACAGCCAGAACACGGTGAACAGGCCACAGCGGGAACACTGTGAACAGACCACAGGGGAACATTGTGAACAGACCACAGCCAGAACACGGTGAATAGGCCACAGCGGGAACACTGTGAACAGGCCACAGTGGGAACACTGTGAACAGACCACGGTGGGAACACTGTGAACAGACCACAGCCGGAACACCATGAACAGGCCACAGCCGCAACAGTGTGAAGAGACCACAGGCGGAACACTGTGAACAGATCATAGCGGGAACACTGTGAATTGGCCACAGCAGGAACACTGTGAACAGACCACAGTGGGAACACTGTGAACAGACCATAGCGGGAACACAGTGAACAGACCACTGCCGGAACACTGTGAATAGGCCACAGCCGGAACACTGTGAACAGACCATAGCCGGAACACTGTCCACAGACCAGAACCGGAACACCATGAACAGGCCACAGCCGGAATAGTGTGAAGAGACCACAGGCGGAACACTGTGAACAGATCATAGCGGGAAAACTGTGAATTGGCCACAGCGGGAACACTGTGAATTGGCCACAGCGGGAACACTGTGAACAGACCACAGCGGGAACACCGTGAACAGACCACAGCCAGAACATCGTGAACAGACCACAGCGGGAACACTGTGAGCAGGCCACAGCCGGAACACTGTGAACAGACCACAGCCGGAACACTGTGAACAGACCACAGCCGGAACACCGTGAACAGGCCACAGCCGGAACACTGTGAATTGGCCACAGTGGGAACACTGTGAACAGATCACTGGTAGAACACTGTGAACAGGCCACAGCGGGAGCACTGTGAACAGACCATAGTGGGAACACTGTGAACAGACCACAGCCGGAGCACCGTGAACAGACCACAGCCGGAACACGGTGAATAGGCCACTGGTAGAACACTGTGAACAAGTTACAGACGAAACACTGTGAAAAGACCAATGGGAGCACTGTGAATCAGCCACAGCGGGAACACTGTGAATCGGCCACAGCGGGAACACCATGATCAAACCACAGCCAGAACACGGTGAACAGGCCACAGCGGGAACACTGTGAACAGACCACAGGGGAACATTGTGAACAGACCACAGCCAGAACACCGTGAACAAACCACAGACAAACACCATGAACAGACCACAACTGGAACACGGTGAATAGGCCAGAGCTGGAACACTGTGGACAGGCCACAGGCGGGAAACCATGAACAGACCATAGGTGGAACACTGTGAACAGACCACTGCCGCAACACTGTGAGCAGGCCTCTGCCGGAACACCATGAACAGGCCAGAGCCAGAACACTGTGAACAGACCACAGCCGGAACACCGTGCACAGGCCATAGGGGAAACACTGCGAACAGGCCACAGCCAGAACACTGTGCACAGGCCAGAACCGGATCACTGTGAACAGAGCACAGCCGGAACACTGTGAACAGGCCACAGCCGGAATATCACGAACAGACCACAGCCGGCACACTGTGAACAGGCCACAGGCGGAAAACCATGAACAGACCATAGCTGGAACACTGTGCACAGGCGAGAACCGGACCACTGTGAGCAGGCCACAGTGGAAACACTGTGAGCAGGCCACAGCGGGAACACTGTGAACAGGCCACAGTCGGAACACCGTGAACAGACCACAGCCAGAACACCGTGAACAGACCACTGCCAGAACACTGTGAACGGAACATAGCCAGAACACTGTGCACAGACCAGAACCGGAACACTGTGAACAGGCCACAGTCGGAACACCGTGAACAGGCCACAGGCGGAACACCGTGAAAAGACCACAGCTGGAACACTGTGAACAGGCCACAGCAGGAACACTGTGAACAGACCACTGCCAGAATACTGTGAACGGAACATAGCCAGAACACTGTACACAGACCAGAACCGGAACACTGTGAACAGACCACAGTCGGAACACCGTGAACAGACCACAGCCAGAACGTCGTGAACAGAGCACAGCCAGAACACTGTGAACAGACCACTGCCAGAACACTGTGAACGGAACATAGCCAGAACACTGTGCACAGACCAGAACTGGAACACTGTGAACAGGCCACAGGCGGAACACCGTGAACAGACCACAGGCGGAACACTATGAACAGACCACAGCCAGAACACCATGAACAGGACACAGGGGAAACGCTGCGAACAGACCACAGCCGGAACACCGTGAACAGGCCACAGTAGGAACACTGTGAACAGACCACTGCCAGAACACTGTGAACAGACCACTGCCAGAACACTGTGAACAGGCCATAGTCGGAACACTGTGAACAGACCACTGCCAGAACACTGTGAACGGAACATAGCCAGAACACTGTGAACAGACCACAGGCGGAACACTGTGAACAGACCACAGCCGGAACACTGTGAGCAGGCCACAGCCGGAACACCGTGAACAGACCACAGGCGGAACACCATGAACAGGCCACAGGCGGAACACCATGAACAGACTACAGCCGGAACACTGTGCACAAGCCAGAACCGGAACACACTGCACAGGCCACAGCGGGAACACTGTGAACAGGCCACAGCAGGAACACTGTGAGCAGACCAAAGCGGGAACACTGAACAGGCCACAGCGGGAACACTGTGAACAGGCCACAGCGGGAACATAGTAAACAGACCACAGCGGGAACACTGTGAACAGGCCACAGCCGGAACACTGTGAACAGGCCACAGCGGGAACACTGTGAACAGACCTCTGCCAGAACACTGTGAACAGGCCACAGCCGGAACACCATGAACAGGCCACAGGCGGAACATCATGAACAGACCACAGCTGGAACACTATGAATAGACCACAGCCGGAACACTGTGAACGGTTCACAGGCGGAAATTGTGAACAGACCACAAGTGGAACACTTTGAACAGACCACAGCGGGAATACTGTGAACAGGTCACAACTGGACAAGTGTGAACAGATCACAGCTGGAACACCATGAACAGGCCACAGCCGGAACATCATGAACAGACCACAGCTGGAACACTGTGAATAGACCACAGCCGGAACACTGTGAACAGGCCACAGCGGGAACACTGTGAACAGGCCACAGTCGGAAGACTGTGAACAGACCACAGCCGGAACACTCTGAACAGACCACAGTGGGAACACTGTGAACAGACCTCTGCCAGAACACTGTGAGCAGACCATAGGTGGAACACTGTGAACAGGCCACAGACGGAACACTGTGAACAGGCCACAGCCGGAACACCATGAACAGGCCACAGGCGAAACATCGTGAACAGACCACAGCTGGAACACTGTGAATAGACCACAGCCGGAACACTGTGAACGGTTCACAGGCGGAACATTGTGAACAGACCACAAGTGGAACACATTGAACAGACCACAGCGGGAATACTGTGAACAGGTCACAACTGGACAAGTGTGAACAGATCACAGCTGGAACACTGTGAACAGACTACAGCAGGAACACTGTGAATAGGCCACAGCCGGAACACCATGAACAGGCCACAGGCTGAATACTGTGAACAGGCCACAACCGGAACACTGTGAGCAGGTCAGAGCGGGAACACTGTGAGCAATTTTGGGCCCTGTATCTGAGGAAAGATAGATTGACATTGGCGGCAGTCCAGAGAGGGTTCACTCAGCTGATCCCGGGTATGGAGTGACTGCCTTATGTCGGGAGGTTGAGTAGGTTGGGTTTGTTGAGGTTTAGAAGAATGAGAGGGGCCCTCATTGAACCATACCGGAATCTCTGGGGACATGACTGGGGACATCGATACAGAGGGGTTGTTTGCCCCTGTGGGAGAGTTTAGGATCATCAGAGAATAGAGGGGTCACCCATTTAAAACCGAGATGAGGAGGAATCTCTTCTCTCAGAGTGGGCTGAATCAGTGGAATATTTCCCCTCAGAGGGCTGTCGAGGCTAGGTCTTTAAATATATTCAAGAGTGAGACAGATTTTTAATCAGGGAGGAAATCAAGAGTTCTGGGGAAAAGGCGAAAATGTGGAGGTGAGGGTTGTCAGATCAGATCGCATTGAGAGGCAGAGCGCACTCAATGGGCTGAATGGCCAGCTTCCATTCTCAGGCCTTAGAGTCATAGCGATGTACAACCGTTCGGTCCAACTGGTCCATGCCGACCAGATTTGTACAAGATCACGTCTGAGGCTTAGGGCCTGTTGCTGGAATTGGGACAAGTTCAGATTTAGCGTGGTTGTGGCGGTACAGATGGGCCGAAGGGCCTCTTCTGCACTGTTTGAGGCTCGGATTCTATCCTGGAGCTTTAACCACGTGGGTTCCGAGCTCCAGGCCCCACCCCACCAACCCACTCACCGTTGGTCAGCCAATCCATTGGCCAGATCAAAATCCCGTTGGAAAGTAGGCATTCTCTTTCTTATCCGGTTGGATAATCCTTGTTGACCAGCCAGAGATCCTCGCTTTCTCCGGCTCTGATCTTTTTATAACTGGAGAGCGCAGCACGGTGCTGGGGCTCCGTGTCTCACCTGCTGCTTGGTCCTGATGGTCGTGGGTTCAGTTCCTATGCCAGGGTTCTGAGAGGGTGCCGTATGGTCACGAGTGAATGTCAAACTGCAGCCTAGCCTACTTAGGAGAAAACGAAAACCCTCATTACATCCATTTGTATAAAAGCAGGAGGGGAGGGGTGGCACGGGATGGCTCAGTGGTTAGCACTGCTGCCTCGCAGCACCAGGGAACCAGGTTCGATTCCCGCCTCGAGCCACTGTCTGTGTGGAGTTTGTGCATTCTCCCCGTGTCTGTGTGTGTTTGCTCCAGTTTCCTCCCACATCACAACAACGTGCAGGTCGGGTGGATTGGCCGTGCTAAATTGCCCATAGAGTTAGGTGCATTAGTCAGAGGGAAATGGGTCTGAGTGGGTTACTCTTCGGAGGGTCGGTGTGGACTGGTTGGGCCGAAGGGCCTGTTTCCACACTGTAGGGAATCTAATCGAATCTAATCTCCAAAATAAGCCCAGAGTATTTCTTCAGTAGCACCTTGCGCCTTGTGGAAACTTGTTGCGCACATCCTACCCACCGTATTCCGAACATTCCAACCCGTCGGAAAGGCTGGGGCACTGGGGAATTCCAGGGATGAGAAACTTCACTGGATGAGGATAGATTGAAGAAGTTCTCCCCTGGGGAGAGGAAGGCTGAGAGGAGATTGGCTGGAGGTTTTCAGCATCATGAGACAGGGCTGGACAGTGTAGATAAGGTGAAGGGGTATTCCCTGTCTTAAAGAAAGGGCCGGACGAGCCCTAGTTTTAAAATACTGTGAATCCTCTTGCAAGGATTCCTTCCTTGAAGAAGCTCTCTTCCTCCCTGGTTGAGTGGGGTATATTCCTGATGAAGGGCTCTGGCCCGAAACATCGAATTTCCTGTTCCTTGGATGCTGCCTAACCTGCTGTGCTTTAACCAGCAACACATTTTCAGCTCTGTCTTAAAGAAAGCAAGGTTGAAAGGGGCATGGATTTAAAATGATGTTCAGAAGAAACAGGGGTGATGTGAGGAAATGCTTTCTCACCCAGCGAGTGGTTAGGGTCTGAAATGTGACAGAAACAGGTTCAACTGAGGTATTCGGGAGAGGCATTGGATGATCATTTGGATAGAAATGCAGGTATACCCCACTTTTTGCTTTACACCACTTCACTTTTACGAACGACGTACATTAATACCTGTTTTCACTAACCGGAAGAAATCCAAAGAGGATTTTTGCTTTTATGAGAAAAGGTGAAATTTTTCCCAATTAAATTAATGCTTCTTCATTTCATGCCATTTCGGCTTAAGGAAGGTTTCATAGGAACGCTCTATTTTCAGATAGCAGGGAATATCTGCAGTGTTGGGATATTAGGAAAAAGTTGGAGATTGATGTTAGGTAATAGAGCCAGTACAGACAAAATGGAACGAATGGCCTCCTTCTGCACTGTAACAACTCTGGGATGCCTGATGGCTGTGAAGGGTGCTTTATAAATGCAAGTCTCTGTTTTTCCAAGGTGAACATCCACGGCGCTCATTACCTCAAGATTTTGCCCATCGGAGGATTAATCTTCCATTCTTAAGGACATTCCTGGGAGCTTTTCTGGATGTTCCCATGGAGTGAACTTCAATTAAAACCAAACAGCTATGATCCAACTTTTGATCCAACTGTGCGGCAACGCCCACAGAACCCTGGGAGCAGGGTTACATCAACACGTGTGCCAAAGCTCGTTATCAGTCAGTGAGAGTCTTGTCAAAACAACTTACTTCACCACAGCCCTAAGAAGGAAGACATGACAGGGAACTGGGAGAGAACATGACAAGACATTCCTAAAATGGATCTGATCTGTGAAACCTTGGCACCTTCGGAAGAGTTTGTGAAGGCACTCCAACGCAGTGCTGTCTGTAACCAAGCAAACAAATCTCTGTACTCCCTACGTCACTGGCCACTCTCTATGACACACACTTTCTCAGAAACAATAAAATGGTTATTATCAAAGAAAGAGAGAGACTGACATCTTGCTTTTCCTTCCTAACTCAACAGGGCAAACACAAGGAAGGGTTCAGAAGGTAATGGCCTACGCTCTGGCAAATGGGACAAGATTAATTCAGGATTTCTGGTTGGCGTGGACAAGTTGGACTGAAGGGTCTGTTTCTGTGCTGTGCACCTGTAGGACTCTGACTCCATCAATCCCATTTCCCTCCCTGCTCCCCCACAACCATCTACATCGCAGGTGAACAAAGTCAGCTCTTGGAACTGAGGCACTGCCGTTGACAAATCAACAGTGAGTTTCCCAAGCTCCTGGATCGTTTGAAAATGGTGTAAGACTTGGACCTATACCTTTTGTTTGCAGAGAATGGGCCCCTATGTATGAATGTGTTCAGGAAACCAGCAATCATAAATCAGTCAGATTATGATCTCAGCTGATTATCTTAAATTGGTTGTCATTAACACTAATAGGGCACTCAGAATTATTCATTCAGTGCTGTCCAATTTGAAATCACATTTAACAGAGATGTTAATCGGGACGGGCTGTCCTAGAGGTGGTCGAAAGGTGTCAGAGCAGCTGAGAGCCAGAAGGTGCATGGGGCGGGCTGAGATCCCGGAAGGCTTGTGGGCTACCCTACACGCTGCCATCCCAGGGAAGGGGACGGGCTGCCCTCAAGGTGGCCGAAAGGTGTGCCAGGATAGCCCACTGGTCGAAGGTGCAACGGGATGGGTGAGAGCCCAATGGTACGTAGGGGCAAACCGAGAGCCAGAAGGCGGGTAGCCGTCCTCAGCGCTGTCACCCCGGGCAGATACCGGGGCGGGCTGTCCTAGAGGTAGTCGAAAGGTGTGTCAGGGCGGACCGAGAGCTGGAAGGTGGGTAGGGGCGGGCTGCCTTAGAGTGGTCGGAAGGTGGGAGGGGCGGGGGCTTGCTGGGTCTATATTATCTGCACTTTTGTATGTAACAGGATTGTCTCATGTACAAATGTCATTGATGTCTTTTTATATTTTTATATGTGAAACTGGGATTTGGGTATTGTCCTCCTGTCCCTGTAAACTGTTTGAACGGCAGGGTTTGGGGCCTGACTTTGCTGTAAAATTGCTGTCTCTTGTATGCAGCTGTAAATGTAACTGTTTGTTGTAAACTGTTTTTGCAATTTGTTAATTAATAAAAAAAATTAACAGAGATGTTTGGTTTCTGAGGTTTGTCAGCGCAGGCTGGTTGAGTTCCTGATGAAGGACTCCTGCCTGAAACGTCGATTCTCCTGTTCCTTGGATGCTGCCTGACCTGCTGCGCTTTTCCAGCAACACATTTTCAGCTTGGAGGGATATCAGCCAAGTGCTGGCGAATGGGACTGGATTAATTTCGGACATCTGGTCGGCATGAACAAGTTGGATTGAGGGTCTGTTTCTGTGCAGTACATCTGTAGGACTCTTTGACTTTATCAGTCCCATTTTTCCTCTCTGCCTCACTTTTCTGTCCTCCTTCTCCTTGTATTCCTACCTCAGCACACAATACCACGCCCAAACTTACTGCTTTACCCAACTGGTTCATGCTGTTTTTTGAGGACCCTGATGGGATTCCTCCTACCCCAATTGTTCCATCTCCCTGTTGTGGTTCTGTTCGCCGAGCTGGGAATTTGTGTTGCAGACGTTTCGTCCCCTGTCTAGGTGACATCCTCAGTGCTTGGGAGCCTCCTGTGAAGCGCTTCTGTGATCTTTCCTCCGGCATTTGTAGTGGTTTGAATCTGCCGCTTCCGGTTGTCAGTTCCAGCTGTCCGCTGCAGTGGCCGGTATATTGGGTCCAGGTCGATGTGTTTATTGATAGAATCTGTGGATGAGTGCCATCCATCTAGGAATTCCCTGGATGTTCTCTGTTTGGCTTGTCTAATAGTAGTGTTGTCCCAGTCAAATTCATGTTGCTTGTCATCTGCGTGTGTGGCTACTAAGGATAGCTGGTCGTGTCGTTTCGTGGCTAGTTGGTGTTCATGGATGCGGATCGTTAGCTGTCTTCCTGTTTGTCCTATGTAGTGTTTTGTGCAGTCCTTGCATGGGATTTTGTACACTACATTGGTTTTGTTCATGCTGGGTATCGGGTCCTTCGTTCTGGTGAGTTGTTGTCTGAGAGTGGCTGTTGGTTTGTGTGCTGTTATGAGTCCTAGTGGTCGCAGTAGTCTGGATGTCAGTTTGGAAAGGCTCTTGATGTATGGTAGTGTGGCTAGTCCTTTGGGTTGAGGCATGTCCTTGTTCCGTTGTCTTTTCCTTAGGCATCTGTTGATGAAATTGCACAGGTATCCGTTTTTGGCGAATAGAGGTGTTCTTCTTCCTCTTTTTGCAGTTCTGGTGTGCTGCAGTGTGTTGTGGCCCTTGTGAACAGTGTCTTGATGCAACTTCTTTTGTGTGTGTTGGGGTGGTTGCTTTCGGTGGTTCCATCTCACTGTCCTCCTTTCCCATCACCTTCCCTCTTCTGCCCTGAAATCCTCTCTTTCTATCCCCAACTATTGGAGATGCTGGGTCAGTTCAGAGTAGGTTTACAGGACGAGTCCCTGGGGTGGGTGGATGACCTTATCAGGACAGACTGGACCTCGATCCTCTGGAGTTTAGAAAAGTTGGGGAGGACTTAATTGAAACATTTAAGCTCCTGAGGTGACTTGACCAGTTGAAGATGTGGAAAGGGGGGTTTATTCTTGTGGAAGAATCTAGAAGGAAAGACTAGAGTTTAAAATAAGGGAGAGTCAGAGATGAAGAGATGTTGTTTTCTCTCAGAGAGTTGTGAGGCTTTAGAATTCCTTGCCTCAAAAGGCAGTGGATGCTGCATTGTGAAATATTTTTCAAACAGTGTCATAGAGTCATACAGCACAGAAACAGTCCGAAAAAGGGGATAGGCAAACTACCAACCTGTTAGTTTGACCCCTGCAGTAGGGGAGTTCTGGAGTCAACCAGAAAAAAGAAGATAACTGAACATTTGGGAAAACAAAGCTCAATTCGCCAGTGTTGGCACAGTTCTGTGAAGGGCGAGTTCCTTGAAGATGTCACGAACGAGGTGGATAATAGGATCTGGTCAGTGTGGTAGGTCTAGACTTCCAGAAGGCATTTAACAAGGTGCTGCATGAAAGACTGATCCAGGAGGTTAGATCCCTGGGGGTTAAAGGTGGAGTATTGGCTTAGAAAGGGGATTGGCTGACTGACAGAAAGCAGAAGGTCAGGATAAATGTGTCTTTCTCTGGGTGGTGAACTGTAACTATCGGGGTACCGCAGTGTTCAACTCTCAGACCACAACTATTTACAATCTATGATTTTCAAACTTCCTACACTGCAGTGAAAAATGTCCTAGCCTATCCAGCCTCTCCTTATAACTCAAACATTCCATTCCCGGCCACATCCCGGTCAATCTCTCCTACAGCTGTCTCAAGAGTACATGGGAGGTTCATTAAGAATGCTTTGGTCGATGGATCAGAACAGAGCCTGCTGTGGGCTGACTGTCAGTGTTATCCTTCAGAAGGAGGCCATTCGGTCCATCAGGTCTGCACTAACTCTCCAGCTGAGCGTTTTAAACTTAGTCAAGATTAGAGTGATGCTGGAAAAGCGCAGCAGTTCAGGCAGCATCCCAGGAGCAGGAAAATCAATGTTTCGGGCAAACTCCCTTCATCAGGATTCCTGATGAAGGTCTTTTGCCGAAAACATCAATTTTCCTGCTCCTCGGACGCTGCCTGACCTGCTGTGCTTTTCCAGCATCACTCTAATCTTGACTCTGATCTCCAGCACCTGCAGTCCTCACTTTTGCCCTTTTTAAACTGAGTGCCAAACTCCTGCATTTTCTCCATCACCTTGTGCATTTGTTTCTGTTCCAGTTAATCATCCGATGCTCACTGAGCAGCTCGTGCTGTACAATGGTAGTGTCCTTGCGCATAGTCAATCCTTCCGTAACAGGGATCATCCCAGTGACCCTTCTCTGAGCTGCCTCCAGTGGAACATCTTTCCTGAAATAAGGGACCAAGCCTGCTCCCAATGCTCCCGATGTGGTCTCCCCAGCACCTTGTACAGTTTGCAGTTTACTCTTACACTCCAACCCCCCTGAAATAAGGGCCAGCATTCCATGAGCCCTTCCTGATTCCCTGCTGCCCCTGGGTGCTAGCTTTCTGTCTTTCATGTACAAGTCCCCCCCAGTCCCTTGGTTTAGATTACTTACAGTGTGGAAACAGGCCCTTCGGCCCAACAAGTCCACACCGACCCGCCAAAGCGCAACCCACCCATACCCCTACATATACCCCTTACCTAACACTACGGGCAATTTAGCACAGCCAATTCACCTGACCCGCACATCTTTGGACTGTGGGAGGAAACCGGAGCACCCGGAGGAAACCCACGCAGACACGGGGAGAATGTGCAAACTCCACACAGTCAGTCACCTGAGGCGGGAATTGAACCCAGGTCCCTGGCGCTGTGAGGCAGCAGTGCTAACCACTGTGCCACCGTGCCGCCCTAGTAGAGCTGGTGTTGCAGCTCTCTGCAGTTACCCTCCAGTTAAATATTATTCTATTCTTTTGAAGTCCCTTCCAAAATGAACAACTTCACGTTTTCCCACACTGTACTCCACTTGCCAACTGTTTGTTCACTTAGTTAAGCAATCAGCGTCTCTCTGTGAACCATCTGTATCCCCCTAACAATCTGCTTTTCCACTGATTCTAGCCAAGACGTGGAGGTGCCGGTGTTGGACAAAGTCCGAAGTCACACCACACCAGGCGATAGTCTGAAAGGTTTATTTTGAAATCACAAGCTTTCGGAGGGTAGTCCCTTCGTCGGGTGAAGTGAGAGAGAAGGACACAGACACAACATTTATAAGCAGAGAGATCAAAGGATCTGGAATGATCTCTTGATCTCTCTACCTATAAATTGTGTCTGTGCGCTTCTCTCTCACTTCACTGAGAAAGGGACTATGCTCTGAAAGCTTGTGATTTCAAATAAACCTGTTGGACTGTAACCCAGTGTTGAGTGACTTTTGACTTGGTCCACCAACTTTGGGCCGCAGTACCTTCACCTCCTTCATCTAAGGCATGATGGTAGATTGTAAGCTGCCTCCAATCAGTGTATCCTGACCAAGGTAAGACCAACCGCTTTGGTGCCCATTAAGATTCCAGCTCTGGATTCCCATTCCTGGAGCAGGGAATGATCATACCAGAGTGAAAACCCACTGATTGTTTACCGGGCTTGAATGAAACAGGCACATTGGACTCTGTTTCTGTTTGAGAATCTCTCAGTGAAACATTAATCACCTCGACAGTTTCCACAGCAGAATCTAAATACACAGCTGGATCAGCGGTTTGCCAAGTGATTTATTCTGGGCTGGAAAGCTGTTTATTAAACTCGGAGTCACTTCCCAGCAGAGATGTCTCAACGATTAATGAGGATGTTGATTAGCAACAGGCCGCCTGTTGAAACATAATCTGAATTCCCTCCGATTAGATCAAAGAGAGACTGAAATCATGGCTCTCCACTCCTGCTGAGGGTTCCGTTGTGACTCGGTAGGTAAACGCTCCGGCCTCTGGGTTGTGAGTTCCATTCTCAGGCCTGGAGCTGGGAAATTCCCGAGAGTGCAGTGCTGGGGGTGAGTGCTACACTGCCTGGGCCACACCTTCTTCAGTTGAGGAGCCAAGACAAGGCATTGAAGATGCATGAAAACAAAGTTCTGGCCACTGTTTTGAGGAAGAGCAGGGGCCCTGTGCAGGCTGTCTTCAATGACAACATTGAGTCACCAAAGTGTTATTCGACAGGCAGAGGCCATTTGGCCCAGAATATCTGCACTCGGCCTCCAACAGAATGTTCGAACTCCGTCTCAACCTCCTGCATTTTCTCCAAAATGGCCAAAAGCTAGACCTCAGATAAACTACAGCATTGCCTGGCTCGGTAACATCATCATTGACGACCTCCAAGTGAAGCGAAGCTGTTCTCTCCTGCTTTCTATTTATATCTTTGTCCTGGATGGGGTTCCTGGGGTTTGTGGTGATGTCATTTCCTGTCTGTTTTCTGAGGGGTTGATAGATGGAATCTAGATCTATGTGTTTGTTTATTTTGACTGGGACAACACATCTATCCTGGGACAGGCTAAACAAAGACATGCCAGAGAATTCCTAGAGTCCTGGCACTCCAACCACGATGCCATAAACAAACACATAGATCTAGATACCATCTATCAACCCTCAGAAAATGAACAGGAAATGACATCACCACAAACCCCAGGAACCCCATCCAGGAGAAAGATATAAATAGACAGCAGGAGACAACAGCTTCACTTCACTTGGAGGTCACCACAGATGATGTTACCTAGCCAGGTAATGAAATGTCTGGATATCAAACCTACAGCTCAGCGAGCAAACCTATACCCTAAACCTCAACCTGAGCTACAAACCTTCACAAACCTTGCAAAAAACTACAGAAAGTTGGATTATTTGGTCAATACCACATTGGTGTGTGTGTGTGTGTCTGAGCTCCTGTGTGGTAAACTGGCTGCAGTGTTTTCTCTTCAATGTGGGACTGAACCAGCCACCGTTGCCATCATGTTGTATTGTTGTGGTCGTACTCCTGCACCACTTGGGATGCCTTGGATAAACCTGCTGCTGCCAATCCTCCTTGTGGGTATGAATGGAGGATATGGGTCAGAACAGGAGTAGACCATTCAGCCCCTTTAGCCTGCCCTACCATTTAATACGATCATGGCTGATGGACCACTTCAATGTCCTTCAGCTACACTATCTCCATCACCTTTTACCTCGTTGTTGAACTTTTGATTATCGATCTCTAAGAGCCCCGCGATAGTGAAATCCAAAGATTCACAACCCTCTGAGTGAAGAGATTCCTCCTCACCTCAGGCTGAAGGGGCACTGCCCTTATTTTCAAGTCATCTCTCTGGTTGTAGACTTCCCAAACATCTACACCCAACCTTTCTATCGGGGTTTGGTTAGTTCAGTTGGTTGGACAGCTGGTTTGAACTGCAACATAGCACCAACTGTGGTTTAATTCCTACTCCAACAGAGCTCACCACAAAGGTCCCACCACCTCAACCTCACCTCTCACCCCTCACCCGAGATGTGATGACCCCTCAGGTTAAACCCCACCTCACCACCACCAATCATCTCTCTCTAATGAGAGAGTGGAGCTATGTGACTTTGTCCTATCCTTGTAAGTATTTTGCAGATTAACTTAGATTAGGTTACTTACAGTGTGGAAACAGGCCCTTCGGCCCAACAAGTCCACACTGACCCGCCCATACCCCTACATTTACCCCTTCACCTAACACTACGGACAATTTAGCATGGCCAATTCACCTGACCCGCACATCTTTGGACTGTGGGAGGAAACCAGAGCAAACCCACACAGACACGGGGAGAACGTGCAAACTCCACACAGTTAGTCACCTGAGGCAGGAATTGAACCCAGGTCTCTGGTGCTAACCACTGTGCCACCTCTTACTCTCAAGAATTTAGGCTCAGTTTTTCTCAATCCGTCTTCAGCAGAGAGTCCCACCAAACAGTGAAGGTTGGTGAATCTGCATTGCACACCATCTATGGCAATTGTATCCTTCTTGAGACAAGGAGACAAAAACTGCACACAATTCTCCAGATGTGATTGAACCAAGCAACCTGTACAACTGAAACAAGACCACCCTGCTCCTGTGCTCAAATTGTCTTGCAATACAGGCTTACATTCCATTCGCCTTCCCAATAACTTGTTGATATTCCAATAATCTTCTAAATAACATGCTAATACTCCATTAGCCATCCTACTAACTTTCTGATATTCCATTAGCCTTCCCAATAACATGGTAGAAGTGGGCACTGCAGATGCTGAAGATTAGAGTCAAGATTAGAGTGGTGCTGGAAAAGCACAGCAGGTCAGGAAACCTGATGAAGGGCTTTTGCCTGAAACGTTGATTCTCCTGCTCCTCAGATGCTGCCTGACCTGCTGTGCTTTTCCAGCCCCACTCTAATCTAGTTACCAATCACATTGATATTCCATTAGTCTTCCTAGTAGCTTGCTGATACTGTGTTGGGAAGGCTGACCATATGAAGGATTAGGCAGGATCTCAATACACAGAAACTATGTTCATTACAAATTTCTCAGTAGCTAGTTACAGTATATCTAAGTGAGTCATCACGCACAACTTAAGAATAAGTTGACATTGCAGCTACGATAAACATTCTCACACAACACAGAACTTGAACATCCCAGAAACCCTGATTTATAATCTGATGGGTGAAGCGTAGCTCATGAGGTTAGTTAGCCCCATCCGGCTCAAAGTGTCTGATACATCACTTTCTACATTTCAAAAAGTCCTGCTCTGTTTGTAATGCTTCAGTTCTCAGTGGGGTGGAGGGCTCTGCACATTGGCCCCCGTTACTGTATCCTACTGAGCACTGTGGAGGCTCCAGAGAATGTTCACTTTCATTTGAGGGCCCTGAATATTTGAAATACTCTCCATCAATAGGCAGCAGAAGCTGAACCGTTGATTTTTTTTATGGCAGAGGTCAGTAGATTCTTGTTAAGCAAGTGGTGAGGGTCTGGTTGGTGGGGGATGGGTGGGGGTGTGGGTTGGGTGGTTGTGGTCAGATCAAACATCTCTGGGACACCCGCACCAATCAACCCCACTGCCCTGTGGCCCAACACTTCAACTCCCCCTCCCACTCTGCTGAGGACTTGGAGGTCCTGAGCCTCCTTCACCGCCGCTCCCTCACCACCAGACGCCTGGAACACTTCCGCCTCGGAACACTTCAACCCCAGGACATCAAAGTGGACTTCAACAGTTTCCTCATTTCCCCTCCCCCCACCTCACCCTAGTTCCAACCTTCCAGCTCAGCACCGCCCTCATGACCTGTCCTACCTTCCTATCTTCTTTTCCACCTATCCACTCCACCCTCCTCTCTGACCTATCACCTCCATTCCCACCCCCATTCACCTATTGTACTCTATGCTACTTTGTCCCCACCCCCACCCCCCTCCCATTTATCTATCCACCCTGGAGGCTTCCTGCCTGTATTCCTGATGAAGGGCTTTTGCCCAAAACGTCAATTTTCCTGCTCCTCGGATGCTGCCTGACCTGCTGTGCTTTTCCAGCACCACTCTAACCTTTTATTGGCCAAGATCTTAATCAATGGTGGAACAGATTTGAGGGGCTGAATGGCCTACCCTTGCTCCTAATTTGAAAGTTTTGGAGACTTACCTTGGAGCCGCTTTTTTGAAGGAAAACTTTAAACTTTTAACTATTAAATAAACGACCAAACTTACCCACCAGCCGTCGCGAAGTCTTCCGAGAGACTGAGGCCTACAACTCGGAGCCCGCCTTTAAATAAGGGGAGAGAAAAAAAAAACCTTACCCAGGTAACCTAGCGCGCCTTCCGGGTCTGCTACCGCTTTTTTGAAGGAAAACTTTAAACTTTTAACTATTAAATAAACGACCAATTCACCTGACCCGCACATCTTTGGACTGTGGGAGGAAACCAGAGCAAACCCACACAGACACGGGGAGAACGTGCAAACTCCACACAGTTAGTCACCTGAGGCAGGAATTGAACCCAGGTCTCTGGTGCTAACCACTGTGCCACCTCTTACTCTCAAGAATTTAGGCTCAGTTTTTCTCAATCCGTCTTCAGCAGAGAGTCCCACCAAACAGTGAAGGTTGGTGAATCTGCATTGCACACCATCTATGGCAATTGTATCCTTCTTGAGACAAGGAGACAAAAACTGCACACAATTCTCCAGATGTGATTGAACCAAGCAACCTGTACAACTGAAACAAGACCACCCTGCTCCTGTGCTCAAATTGTCTTGCAATACAGGCTTACATTCCATTCGCCTTCCCAATAACTTGTTGATATTCCAATAATCTTCTAAATAACATGCTAATACTCCATTAGCCATCCTATTAACTTTCTGATATTCCATTAGCCTTCCCAATAACATGGTAGAAGTGGGCACTGCAGATGCTGAAGATTAGAGTCAAGATTAGAGTGGTGCTGGAAAAGCACAGCAGGTCAGGAAACCTGATGAAGGGCTTTTGCCTGAAACGTTGATTCTCCTGCTCCTCAGATGCTGCCTGACCTGCTGTGCTTTTCCAGCCCCACTCTAATCTAGTTACCAATCACATTGATATTCCATTAGTCTTCCTAGTAGCTTGCTGATACTGTGTTGGGAAGGCTGACCATATGAAGGATTAGGCAGGATCTCAATACACAGAAACTATGTTCATTACAAATTTCTCAGTAGCTAGTTACAGTATATCTAAGTGAGTCATCACGCACAACTTAAGAATAAGTTGACATTGCAGCTACGATAAACATTCTCACACAACACAGAACTTGAACATCCCAGAAACCCTGATTTATAATCTGATGGGTGAAGCGTAGCTCATGAGGTTAGTTAGCCCCATCCGGCTCAAAGTGTCTGATACATCACTTTCTACATTTCAAAAAGTCCTGCTCTGTTTGTAATGCTTCAGTTCTCAGTGGGGTGGAGGGCTCTGCACATTGGCCCCCGTTACTGTATCCTACTGAGCACTGTGGAGGCTCCAGAGAATGTTCACTTTCATTTGAGGGCCCTGAATATTTGAAATACTCTCCATCAATAGGCAGCAGAAGCTGAACCGTTGATTTTTTTTATGGCAGAGGTCAGTAGATTCTTGTTAAGCAAGTGGTGAGGGTCTGGTTGGTGGGGGATGGGTGGGGGTGTGGGTTGGGTGGTTGTGGTCAGATCAAACATCTCTGGGACACCCGCACCAATCAACCCCACCGCCCTGTGGCCCAACACTTCAACTCCCCCTCCCACTCTGCTGAGGACTTGGAGGTCCTGAGCCTCCTTCACCGCCGCTCCCTCACCACCAGACGCCTGGAACACTTCCGCCTCGGAACACTTCAACCCCAGGACATCAAAGTGGACTTCAACAGTTTCCTCATTTCCCCTCCCCCCACCTCACCCTAGTTCCAACCTTCCAGCTCAGCACCGCCCTCATGACCTGTCCTACCTTCCTATCTTCTTTTCCACCTATCCACTCCACCCTCCTCTCTGACCTATCACCTCCATTCCCACCCCCATTCACCTATTGTACTCTATGCTACTTTGTCCCCACCCCCACCCCCTTCCCATTTATCTATCCACCCTGGAGGCTTCCTGCCTGTATTCCTGATGAAGGGCTTTTGCCCAAAACGTCAATTTTCCTGCTCCTCGGATGCTGCCTGACCTGCTGTGCTTTTCCAGCACCACTCTAACCTTTTATTGGCCAAGATCTTAATCAATGGTGGAACAGATTTGAGGGCTGAATGGCCTACCCTTGCTCCTAATTTGAAAGTTTTGGAGACTTACCTTGGAGCCAATTAGATTTGGTGCACCCAACTCAGAAAGAAGATACAGCATAGGAGCACAGGGAGACCATTCAGCCCATCGAGTCCAGTCTGTTGCTCAATGAGATCATGGTTCATTTGATAATCCTCCATTCCACTTACCTGGCTTTTCCTAATAACCTGCCTGATTAGAGATCCCTCTATCTCAGCCGTGAGCCGTCAGCTGAAGAAATAAATTGTTAACAAGATTGATGACACATTTATGATGTTGGTTCCTGGGCCTCACCCTGACGCTCCCCACTGTATGTGGCTTTCAGCAACAGCGATGGAAGGCAGGAATGGGGGCTTTCCTTCCTGAGGCCTGGGTCCTGACTGCTCCAGCTGATCAGCTCTCGAAGCTATCGCAATTCCCAGTGACACAGCCTATTCTGAGTCTCACAGTATCAAATCACTGCTGGGGACTGTTGGCCACAATACCATCCACATGCTCTTGTGGAGACTCAAGCTCATTATCCCGTGCTGCCCACACAACAACAACAACATGGCTGACTCATCACTCCAGCAGCAGCAGGGCATTCACATTTCACCAAATACTCAAGAAATGGTATTACAGTTGTAGTGCTGTGGAGGGACAGTACTGAGGGAGTGCCACACTGTCAGGTCAGTACTGAGGGAGTGCCACACTGTCAGGGGGTCAGTACTGAGGGAGTGCCACACTGTCAGGGGTCAGTACTGAGGGAGTGCTGCACTGCCAGAGGGTCAGTGCTGAGGGAGTGCCGCACTGTCAGAGGGTCAGTGCTGAGGGAGTGCTGCATATTGGAGGGGTCAGTGCTGGGGGAGCGCCGCGCTGTCAGAGGGTCAGTACTGGGGGAGTGCCACACTGTTGAAGGGTCAGTACTTAGGGAATACCACACTGTCGGAGGGTCAGTGCTAAGGGAGTACTGCACTACCGGAGGGTCAGTCCTGAGGGAGTGCTGTACTGTCGAAGGGTCAGTGCTGAGGGAGTGCCACACTGCCAGAGGGTCAGTACTGAGGGAATGCCGCATTGTCACAGGGTCTGTGCTGAGGGAGTGCTGCACGGTCGGAGGGTCAGTGCTGAGGGAGTGCCGCACTGTCGGAGGTGCTGTCTTTTGCTGAGATAGTATTGTCTCTGAATGTGCACAGCTCTTTTCTTCTCCAGGAGACCAGACCAGTTTTCCCAAGTATGTTGGGCCAATATTTCTGAACCAAAGTAGATTACCTGCTCGTTGCATTTGTGGAAATTTGCTGCTTGCCAATCAGCTGCCATTTTTTCTAAAGGATAGAATGGTGCAGGTGGGAGGGGCTGAATAGCCTTCTTCAAAATGTAACAAATCTGTAATTCTGTGAAATTAAACCAGCAACTGCATTTCAGAGGTATCTCACTGACTGTAAATTGTTTTGGGTGGTGCAGGGGTTGGGAACAGGGTATTTCGGGGCTGTTTCCTCTGTCCCTGATGGGTGCCCTCAGCTTTGTTGTGGTTCTGGAGATGCTCAGTTTCCTGTTCTCCCTGCTCAGCCTGAGATTTCATCATGGTGTCCAAAACCACCAGGGGGTTTCACATTGCGGGAGAGAAATAGAAAGCGGGCTTCGTACAAGATAATACATGGCTTGGAGAGGGTGGACTCTAGGAAACTGTTTCCATTAGGCGAGGAGACTAGGGCCTGTGGACACAGCCTTAGAATTAGAGGGGGTCAATTCAGAACAGAAATGCGGAGATATTTCTTCAGCCAGAGAGTGGTGGGCCTGTGGAATTCATTGCTGCAGAGTGCAGTGGAGGCCGGGACGCTAAATGTCTTCAAGGCCGAGATTGATAGATTCTTGTTGTTTTGAGGAATTAAGGGCTACGGGGAGAATGCGGGTAAGTGGAGTTGAAATGCCCATCAGCCATGATTGAATGGAGGAGTGGACTCGATGGGCCGAATGGCCTTACTTCCACTCCTATGTCTTATGGTCTTATGGAAGGAAACTTTTCTCAGGATGTTGCTGGGACTGAAGGGTTCGCGTTATAAGGAGAGGCTGGATAGACTGGGAGTTTTTACACTGGAGTGTGGGAGGTTGAAGGGTGAACCTTCACGAGGTTTGTAAAATAATGAGAAGCAAACGTCTTTTCCCTCAGGTGGGGAGTTCAAGGTGAGATTTAAGGTGCGAAGAGGAACATTTAAATAGGAAACGAGGGGCAACTTTTTCACACAGAGAGTGGTTCCTGTGTGGAATGAACTGCCAGAGGAAGTGATGGATGCAGCTACAGTTACAATGTTTAATAGATATTTGGATCAGTATATGAATAGAGGAGAAAGTGAGGACTGCAGATGCTGGAGATCAGAGCTGAAAATGTGTTGCTGGAAAATCCCAAGGGATCCTTCCATATCCGTCACAAATTCACCTGCACCTCCACACACATCATTTACTGCATCCACTGCACCCGATGTGGCCTCCTCTATATTGGGGAGACAGGCCGCCTACTTGAGGAATGTTTCAGAGAACACCTCTGGGACACCCGGACCAACCAACCCAACCACCCCATGGCTCAACACTTCAACTCCCCCTCCCACTCCACCAAGGACATGCAGGTCCTTGGACTCCTCCATCGCCAGACCATAGCAACACGGCTGGAGGAAGAGCGCCTCATCTTCTGCCTGGGAACCCTCCAACCACAAGGGATGAACTCAGATTTCTCCAGTTTCCTCATTTCCCCTCCCCTCACCTTGTCTTATTCAAATCCCTCGAACTCAGCACCGCCCTCCTAACCTGCAATTTTCTTCCTGACCTCTCCGCCCCCACCCCACTCCGGCCTATCACCCTCACCTTGACCTCCTTCCAACTATCGCATTTCCAACGTCCGTCCCACAAGTCCCTACCTTTTATCTTAGCCTGCTGGACACACCCTCCTCATTCCTGAAGAAGGGTTCATGCCAGAAACGTCGACTCTCCTGCTCCTTGGATGCTGCCTGACCTGCTGCGCTTTTCCAGCATCACATTTTCAGCTCAGTATATGAATAGGAATGGTTTAGAGGGATATGAGCCAAACGCAGACAAGTAGAAGGAATTTAATCTTTGAAATTGGGTTGGCATGGGCCAAAGGGTCTGTTTCCGTGCTGTATGACTCTGTGACTCATTGAGAGAGAGAAACTGTCTCCACTGGGTGTGAAAATACTGTGGCCATAGCGACACTGATTGAACCCAATTGGCGAAAGAACCAGAGAGGATGATAGCTTTGTTTTTGATGCAATGAGTTGCTGGGATTTGAAATATGGTGCCTGGGAGCAGATTAAATGGGAAACTTCGAGAGTCAAAGAGTCAACACTGACACGATGGGCCGAATGGCTTGTTTCCATGTGATAAGAAACTTTGACTCTCCATTTGGCTTTTGGCAATGGATTTAAGGTGTGTCAGTTCTGAATGGCACCCAGTTGAACATTCTCAGGCCTGGGGAACACTGCCATTTGATTTGTCCATAGTATGGAGAAAGCAGAAAAGTGTATTTGACAATAGACAATAGGTGCAGGAGTAGGCTTTTCTGCCCTTCGAGCCTGCACCACCATTCATTATGATCATCCTCAATCAGTATCCTGTTCCTACCTTATCTCCATAACCCTTGATTCCACTACCTTTGAGAGCTCTATCCAAATCTTTCTTAAATGAATCCAGAGGCTGGGCTTCCACTGCCCTCTGGGGCAGAGCATTCCACACACCCACCACTCTCTGGGTGAAGAAGTTTCTCCTCATCTCTGTCCTAAATGGTCTACCCCGTATTTTTAAACTGTGTCCTCTGGTTCGGGACTCACCCATCAGCGGAAACATGTTTCCTACCTTCAGAGTGTCCAATCCTTTAATAATCTTATATGTCTCAATCAGATCCCCTCTCAGTCTTCTAAACTCAAGGGTATACAAGCCCAGTCGCTCCAATCTTTCAACATAAGATAGTCCCGCCATTCCAGGAATTGACTTCATGAACCTATGCTGCACTCCCTCAATAGCCAGAATGTCTTTTCTCAAATTTGGAGACCAGAACTGCACACAATGCTCCAGATGTGGTCTCACCAGGGCCCTGTACAGCTGCAGAAGAATCTCTTTGCTCTATACTCAATCCCTCTTGTTATGAAGGCCAGCATGCTATTAGCCTTCTTCACTACTTGCTGTACCTGCATGCTTACCTTCATTGACTGGTGTACAAGAACACCCAGATCTCTTTGTACTGCCCCTTTACCTAACTTGACTCCATTTAGGTAGTAATCTGCCTTCCTGTTCTTGCCACCAAAGTGGATAACCATACGTTTATCCACATTAAACTGCATCTGCCATGCATCTGTCCACTCACCTATAATGTCCAGGTCACCCTGTAATCTCCTAACATCCTCCTCACATTTCACCCTGCGCCCAGCTTAGTATCATCAGCAAATTTGCGAATGTTACTATTAATACCATCTTCTATATCATTAATATATTTGAGGCCCTGGTGACCAAGTACAAGAACAAATAACAAAACAGCACAAGAACAGGCTTTTTGGCCCTCCAAACCTGCACTGACACATTTTGCCCTTCCATACTGTCTTCCCTTACAGGATCCGGATCCCTCTATTCCCTTCCTATTCCTGTATCCGTCCGGGTGCTTCTCGAATGCTCCTCCTGTGTCTGCTTCCACCTGTCTGGAGGATGGACTTTATATTGCAGAGGCCAGATGCCAACTCTCTGACACCACGTTCTACCTTCCCCTTGCCCATGATCTCACTGCGACCCATCAGGGCAAAATCACTCACACTGTCCATGCCCTCATTGCCTGTGGTGATCTCCCCTCCACTGTCTCTCTTCTCATAGTCCCCCAGGTCCACGCTGCCCGGTTCTACCTGCTCCCCAAGATCCAACTTCCCCCACCGACCCATTGTCTCTGCATGCTCCTACCCCCACTGAACCCATCTCGTCCTACCTCAACCGCACCCTCTCCCCCAGGTTCAGGCACTTCCCACCGATATCCGCATCACCAGCCACGCCCTCCATCTCTACAGTAACCTTCAGTTCCCTGGCCCCAGCGCTTTATCCATGGCTGTGCAGTCCTTATACATGTCCATACCTCCAGGCCCTCAGCTTCTCCCTCTCCAACAGACCCATCCAGTCCCCCTCCACCAGTACCCTCCTCCGCCTCACCGAACTGATCCTCACCCTCAATAACTTTTCCATTAACTCCTCCCATTTCCTCCAAATCCAGGGCTGGCCATGGGAACCCGAAGGGACCCCAGCTACACCTGCCCCTTTGTCAGCTTTGTTGAACAGTCCCTCTTCAGTACCTACACAGGCACCGTCCCCTAACTCTTCTGCCGTTACATCGATGACTGCATCGGTGCAGCGTCCTGTACCAGGCTGAACTGGAGCAGTTCATCGACTTCACCCACAACTTCCACCCCGCCCTCAAATTCACTTACTCCATCTCGGACACCTCCCTCTCCTTTCTTGACCTCTCCGTTTCCACCTCCAGCGACAGTCTCCAGATGGACGTTTACTACAAACCTGCAGACCCCCACATCTACCTGGACTACACCTCCTCCCACCCAGAATCCTGCAAGAACCCCATCCCATTCTCCCAATTCCTCCACCTCTGATGCATCTGCTCAGATAAGGAGACATTCCACTCCCAAGCATCCCAGCTGTCCATCTATTTAGAACAATGTGCTTTCCCCATGCTGTTATCCAGACAGCCCTCCACCACACCACCTCTATTCCCTGTTCCATTGCTCTAACCCCCCTTCCAAACACAATAAAGACAGAGGTCCCCTTGTCCTCACCTACTACCCCACCAGTCTCTGCATCCAACGCATCACCCTGGGAAGGCCCTCATACTTTCCACTCCACCCACGCTATTCACAACCTTATAAACTTCTAACAGGTCGCCCCTCAACCTCCTGCGTTCCAGTGAAAACAAACTCAGTCTATCCAAATAAAAGCAAATTATTGCGGATGCTGGAATCTGAAGCCAATGTGACAAAATACGTGGGGGATGGGGGGTGGGGCGGGGGGGGGGGGGGGGGTGGGGGGGGGGGGTGAAGCCGAGGCAAAATGGAAAACGGGGGGGGAAGGGTAGCAAAGGGGGAAGAGGGGAGGAAAAAGGTGATGAGAGAGGGGGGGAGCGAGAGAAAGAGAGAGAATCAAGAAATAAGAGGGACAGAACAGTGAAAAAATATTTTAAAAGGATAATTAAAATAAATGAAATAAAATTATGGAGCAGAATGAAAACAGAGGGGTTGAGATGGATAATCCATGCTTCCAGCTCACTGCCTTTATTCCTGGTGAAGGGCTTTTGCCCGAAACGTTGATTTTGCTGCTCGTTGGATGCTGCCTGACCTGCTGTGCTCTTCCAGCACCACTGACCCAGAATCATCTGAAGTTGTTGAATTCAATGTTGAGACCAGGCAGGCTATAGCGTGCCTAGTCGGAAGATGAGATGCTGTTCCTCCAGTTTGCGTTGAGCTTCACTGGAACAAGGGCAGACATGTGGGCATGGGGGCAGGGTTGGGTGTTGAAGTGGTAAGCCACGGGAAGGTCCGGGACCTGATTGAGTACAGACCGAACGCGCTCAGCAAAGCGATCACCCAGTCGGCGTTTTGTCTCTCCGATATAGAGGAGACCACATTGGGAGCAACGAATGCAATAGACCAAATTGAAAGAGGTACAAGTGAAATATGTGGGGGTTGGGAGGGGCGGGGGGATGAGTGAAGTAGTTTATCCAACCTCTCTTCATAGTTATCATGCCCTAAACATCCCCAAAGCATCCACATCCGTCTGCTCGTGTGGTGACCAGAACTGTACACAATATTCCAAATGTGGCCTAACTAAAGTTCTATGAAACTGCAGTATAACTAGTCTACCCTTGTACTCAAGGCCCCTTCCAATGAAGGTCAGCATGCCATAGACCTTTTTTATCCCCTTATCTATCTGCACTGCCCCCTTCAGTGATCTGTGGGCCTGCATATCAATACTCCTCAGGGTTCTGCCATTTCCTGTATAATTTCCACCTGTACTTGATCTTCCAGAATGCACCACCTCAGATTTGTCCAGATTAAACATTTTCCTGGCCATGCCTCCAACTGATCTATACCCTGCTGTATCCTCTGACAATCCGACTCATCATCTACAACTCCACCCATCTGTGTATCATCTGCAAGAGTGGCGCGGAGGTTGTGAAAGGAATATTTCACCGTTTCTTTCTCGTTCATCGATAAGGGTCCTCAGCTTTGTCTGGAGACCAGAGAAATTAAGCTTCCTATTCTTTCCGCTCAGCAGGAAATTTAATACTGTCACATCAAGGTGATCCCAGGCTCGTCTGGGCTGAAAGACCCAACTCCTGCTCCTGTTTCTCATGTTTTCACAATCACAAAGCCACCATTAGGGCTTCAGGATGTCCCAGGTCACTTCATAGTCAATCAAGTACTTTGGAACTATAACCACTGATATAATGTGGGAAGTGGAGCCGCTCACTTGTACACAGGAAGATCCCACACTGAGCAATGTGCTAACGGTCAGGTCGTTTTAACAATGTTGGTTGAGGGATAGAACACCCTAATCTTCTTCTCAAAGTCGTCCAGGGTGGGGAGATGATAGCCCAGTTAGCACTGCTGCCTCGCGGCGCCCGGGACCCGGGTTCGATCCCAGCCTTGTGTGACTGCCTGTGTGGAGTTTGCACAATGCCCCTGCTTCGGTGTGGGTTTCCTCTGGTTCCCTCCCGCAGTCTGAAGATGCCAGGGGAACTTGCCCATAGTGTTGATGGATGTGCAGGCTCGGTGTGTTAGCCAGGGGCATGCAGGGATAAGGTAAGGGTGTGGGTCTAGGTAGGATGTTCTTCATTGGTTGGTGTGGGCTGAATGGCCTGTGATGATTGCCAACATGATTAGTAATGCACAAGAGACTAAACCAAGATTTTAACCACATTGAGTGAAGAGAAGTGGCTCTGAGTTTGTTGCTTTGTGATGAGCTGGTCCCATCCCAAAGACAATTAGTAACTGAATGAAGCTAAAGCTTCAAATGATCAGACAAATGGCAGAACACAGAATCAAACTCAGTCAATGGAGAATAGCTAATGGTTCCAGAACATCCCCTGCAGCTTTTTCCCCGGAATGGGACCATGTACAAGGTCAGTAACATGGAGCTGGAGGCTGCTCCTACCTTAGACCACAGTTCCACAGCCACTCGCGCTCTAAGCGATGAAAATCCCTTCTTACAGTCTCTCCCCCTCTGTCACCCTCCTCCTGGATCGATGCCCTTTAAGGTCCGCTCTCCATCCCACAATTTCCCATGGCCAATTCACCCTGACCTGCACATCTTTGGACTGTGGGAGGAAACCAGAGCATCCAGAGGTAACCCATGCAGACACTGGGAGAACGTGCAAACTCCACACAGTCAGTCACCCGAGGCTGGAATCGAACCCGGGTCCCTGGCACTGTGAGGCAGCAGTGCTAACCACTGAGCCATTGTGCCACCCACTGTCCCACTCTGTTTCTCTCTGGCTCTCCTTGTCCCACTCTGTCCCTCAATGTCCCACTCTGTCCCTCTCTGTCCCACTCTGTCCCACTCTGTCCCTCGATGTCCCACTCTGTCACTCAATGTCCCACTCTGTCCCACTCTGTCCCTCGATGTCCCACTCTGTCCCAATCTGTCCTTCTCTGTCCACTCTGTCCCTCAATGTCCCACTCTGTCCCTCAATGTCCCACTCTTTCCCTCGATGTCCCACTCTGTCCCTCTCTGTCACTCAATGTCCCACTCTGTCCCACTCTGTCCCTAGATGTCCCACTCTGTCATTCAATGTCCCACTCTGTCCCTCTCTGTCCCACTCTGTCCCAATCTGTCCTTCTCTGTCCACTCTGTCCCTCAATGTCCCACTCTTTCCCTCGATGTCCCACTCTGTCCCTCTCTATCACTCATGTCCCACTCTGTCCCTCAATGTCCCACTCTTTCCCTCGATGTCCCACTCTGTCCCTCAATGTCCCACTCTGTCCCTCTCTGCCACTCAATGTCCCACTCTGTCCCACTCTGTCCCTCTCTGACCAGCTCTGTCCTGCTCTGGCTCAGTCTGTCCCACTCTGACCAGCTCTGTCCTTCCCTATCCCACACTGTCCCTCTCTGTCCTGCTCTGGCTCAGTCTGTCCCTCTCGGTCCCTCTCTGTCAGAAATCTCTTGGCCAATGTGCAGACAGCACAAACTCTCTTGGAGCATTATTTTCTGCATTCTGTTCTATCCCTTTGATGCAGTTATCAATGAAAAGTGTGTTGTTGGAAAGGTACAGCAAGTCAGGCAGCATCCTAGGAACAGGGTGAGGGCTTCTGACCAACACACCAACCCCCCTGTTCCTCAGATGCTGCCTGAGCTGTTGTGCTTTTTGACTCTGACTCCCCAGTCCTCTCTTGCTTCTGATGTATTTATGTTGTTGTATCACCAAAGTCTTAGCAATGCAGAGCGGCTGATCTCTCAGTAGAGGGAAGCGACTGGTGGTGATTTAGCCTGAGGCCTGTTAGGGCTCAGCTGACGGAAGAGGAGACTCCTTCATGGTTACCTCAGACCGGTGATGGGAATTGAACCCACGCTGTTAGCAACATGCTGCTCTGCAAAACCAGCAATTCAGCCAACTGAGCTAAGTCAATTCCCTGTGCTGATGCAAAGTATGATTGAAGGGTTTATGCCCGAAACGTCGATTCTCCTGTTCCTTGGATGCTGCCTGACCTGCTGCCCTATTCCTGATGAAGGGCTCATGCTCGAAACGTCGAATTCTCTATTCCTGAGATGCTGCCTAACCTGCTGTGCTTTGACCAGCAACACATTTGCAGCTGCTGTGCTTTAACCAGCAACACATTTTCAGCTCTGATCTCCAGCATCTGCAGACCTCACTTTTTACACGAAGTATGATTTACCTGGGTAGCATGCAAAACAATACTTTTCACTGTATCTTGGTACATGTGACAATAATAAATCAATTCAAAGCCCATAACAATGCAATGAGCGAACAGATGATCTGCATTTTGTGTCCATTCCATCAGTTTAGGGTAAAATGCTGAGCTATGCATCACCTTATACTGACAGAAGGACAGAGTCAACAAAAATATTAGACTAGCAGCTCTCAGATCTTCAACTACTCTGGAATAATCCCATGGTGTGTTTTTTGACCCCCCCACCTCGTGATCAGATCGCAAGATAGTACCTGCAACATGGCAGCACTCACTTGGAAATGACACTTCGAGACTCAGCCTGGATTCTCACAAGACGTGCCCCATAGCCTCAGAGAAAGTGAGGGTAACCCCCCCGCTGAGCTGTGAATGTCACCTGAAGCTGTGATGTTACTGTTTTACCAAGAAAAATACTTTGCTGATTTGTCTGAACAATAAAGTCACACCGTTATCATCATTCAAAATGCAATCGCTGCTACGTTTCATGGCGGTAAATAGAGTGATAGAGTCATACAGCATGGAAACAGACCCATCAGTCTAACTTGTCCATTCCAACATCTCAATCTGACCTAGTCCCACCTGCCAGCACCCGGCCCATATCCCTCTAAACCCTTCCTATTCATATACCCATCCAGATGCCTTTTAAATGCTGCAATTGTACCAGCCTCCACCACTTCCTCTGGCAGCTCATTCCATACACGCACCACCCTCTGTGTGAAAAAGTTGCCCCTTAGGTCTCTTTTCTATCTTTCCCCTCTCACCCTAAACCTATACCCTCTAGTTCTGGTGTCCTCCACTCCAGGGAAAAAACCTTGTCTATTTATCCTATCCATGCCCCTCATGATTTGATATCACACACGGGATATGGGAGTCGCTGGCCAGGTGAGTATTTATGGCCCTTCCCTAGTTGCCCCTTGAGAAGGTGGGGGCGAGCTGCCTTCCTGAACCGCTGCAGTCCATGTGCTGTAGGCAGACCCATAATGCCTTAGAGAGGGAGTGTACATTTCTGTTTTCCAAGTTTGCAACGACTGTTACAATTGAATAGCTGGCTTGGTCACTTCACAGGGCAGTGAAAGATTAGATTACGCACAGTGTGGAAACAGGCCCTTCGGCCCAACAAGTCCACACCGACCCACCAAAGCGCAACCCACCCAGACCCATTCCCCTACACCTAACACTACGGGCAATTTAGCATGGCCAATTCACCTGACCTGCACACCTTTGGACTGTGGGAGGAAACCAGAGCACCCAGAGGAAACCCACGCAGACACAAGGTGAATGTGCAAACTCCACACAGATAGCTGCCAGAGGTGGGAATTGAACCCGGGTCTCTGGCGCTGTGAGGCAGCAGGGCTAACCACTGTACCACCGTGCAGTAAGACGCATGGCTGTGAGTCTGGAGTCACATGTAGGCCAGGTCAGGTATGGATGGCAGATCTCCTTCTCTAAGGCCTTTCATAAATGAAATGGGGTTTTTATCCTCATAACCATCAGTAGCTTCAACTTTATTCCAGATTTTGATTGAATTCAATTTCCACCATCTGCCACAGCAGGATTCGAACCTGGATCATTACCTGAGTCCCTGGAATAACACCACCATGCTATTGCTCCCCTAGAGCTCAGAAGAGTAAGAGGCAACATGACTAAGACATGAAAGATCCTGAGAGGAATTGACAGAAGGATGTGGAAGGCATGTTACTTCTGGTGGGAGAATTGAGGACAAGGGATCAAAGTTCAAACATCAGGGGTCATTCACTGCCAACAGAGATGAAGAGCATTTTGTTCTCTCATTGACAGTCATGAGTCTTTTGAAAGCCACGTAATGACACGACCAGCTAGCCTTAGTAGCCACACACGCAGATGACAAGCGACATGAGTTCGACTGGGACAACACTACTATTATAGGACAAGCCAAACAGAGAACCAGGGAATTCCTAGAGGCATGGCACCCATCCACAGATTCAATCAATAAACACATCGACCTGGACCCAATATACCGACTACTGCAGCGGACAGCTGGAACTGACAACCGGAAGCGGCAGATTCAAACCACTACAAATGCCGGAGGAAAGATCACAGAAGCACTTCACAGGGGGCTCCCAAGCACTGAGGATGTCACCCAGACAGGGGACGAAACGTCTGCAACACAAATTCCCAGCTCGGCGAACAGAACCACAACAACGAGCAGCCGAGCTACAAATCTTCTCCCAAACTTTGAGTCTTTGGAAATCTCTTCCTGAGAAGGTAGAGCAGGCAGTGATTATGAACATGTGTAAGGCTGAGGGCGATTGGTTTTCTAGTTGATTTATTCATTGTCATGTGTATCTTGTTAAAAAGTACAGTGAGAAGTGCTGTATAGTGTCACGGCTCTCTGGCGTCAACTGAAAACACAGAAAAATAAATCAAAACCTAGAATATAGAGGCAAAACAATGAAGAAACAAGGAAAGGGTCCAACTTTGTAGCCTTTCTTGTTCAGTGCTACACCGTGGGGCCATGTGGCCAGACATGAGTCCCCTTCATCACACCACTACAGCTGGAATGAAAACCACCAATCTTTGGCACCATCTTGCCTCAAGTTTGGTAGGCAAGGCGGGGGAGGGGGGGGTGAAAGGTTATCAGGGATGGGAGTTACCTGATCAGCTGTGATTTAATTTGAGGGGCAGAGCAGGATGGAGAGGCTGAATGGCCTGCTGATGCTGATAATTTCCCGATTTGTATGTGTTCAGTAATATCCAACAATGACACCACCCCTCCCCCTCCCCTTGTGTTTAGTTTCTTCACCCCTTACCCCTTTCTGTTGGGTGGCCCTCATTGGCTGTTTGGGGCTACTTCAAGGTGTTCAAAGAGTCACAGAAAGGTTACAACATCAGCAGGCTATTCAGCCCATCGACTTCAATGTGCTCCCTTCAGCTGGTACTGCTTTGCAAGGTCTGCAGTGGCCAATGGTGGGTAAGTGGGGGGACAGGAGGATTCCAAGAGCTGGGATTTAAAAGATGTTTGCAAGTGGGAGAGGGCAGTGGAAGGGTGGGGGGAAGAAAGAAGACATTATCTTACACAACTTCAAAGCATGCTGAAGAATTTTATTGTCAGTGATGTGCTTTTCTCAACATCTACTCATAGCTTGCGATGTGATAGGCTCTTTAGTGCCCTCTTAAGTGGCCCACTCAGTTCAAGGGCAATTAAGGATGGGTGGGAAACACTGATCCTACCTGTGAAGCCAATAGGAGGCAAACAAAGCATGGAGAGCATCAGTTTGAGTGAGACACTCACCCCTACCTTCTTAAGACCAATGGACAGAGTTCTGGTCTTACCACCTACACCTGTCTCTTGTGAGAACATTTGCTTTAGAAAGTAGGAAATGGAGCAACGGTTTCAGCACAGCAGGATCCAACAATCAGTCATGTGATAATGGGTAGGTAATCACCTATCACATCTCCATCGCCCCTCCCCCAAGTCCCTCCTCCCTACCTTTTATCTTAACCTGCCTGCCACCCTCTCCTCATTCCTGATGAAGGGCTTATGCCCGAAATGTCGAATTTCCCATTCCTTGGATGCTGCCTGACCTGCTGTGCTTTAACCAGCAACGCATTTTCAACAGGTAATCTGTTTTTGTCATGTTGACTGAGGGATGGATGCCATCTTGGATTTCCAGGGAGATTGTCATTGGAAGAGGGCCAAAGGATCGTTTACGTTCACCCCCCAGACACCTCAAGCCCCTGGGGCTCCTTTGGTGCTGATTTGGAGAGTGTGATGATGGACATTCTGATGTTTGAAGGAGTTTTGATCATCTGGCAACCACACGCCTGGGAACGAAACAGGAATGTGGTGACCATGATAAGCACGTGGTTTCCTGTACTCACAGGAGCTTCACGCACTCACATTAGGCAGAGGGGCAGCTGCTGTCTTCATTCAAAATATCACTTACTCTCAAATTAAAGTCAGGGATTACGTAGCCCACTGCCAATGCCAATGGATAGAGTCAGGCTGTGTGGGGGTGTGTTCTGTGTTGACGGCTCGCCTCTGTCGGTTACATGAGTAAGACACCCGCCACTCAATGGACTGAGGGACAACTGGAGCCATCAGCCATAAAGATCCTGTTCCCCCCCCGGCCTCCCACGCAAATACCAGAGCACCCACCCCATGGTTCAACTTGGGAACCAGCAGTGTGAGATCCCATTTCCACCGTTCCTCTTTCAGACAACACTGCCTTCAAAATGAAAGGACAGCTGTACCTTACCCTTGCCATGACTCTCATTTCCCAACTGGTGTAGGGGCAGGGTGGGGGATTCTAAGCCTTGCTCCAGGGGCTGGTGCTCTCTCTCTCCTTCTCAAACGTTCCCTAGGGATCCAAGATGCCCTTCTCCCACTGCGGAGTTGTGATGGCCACTCATCCTAACCCGGGTGGTCTTTGAGGAGGGTGGCTTGACCGCTTGGCCTTTCCCACGTTCCTCCATTTTGGCCATCGCCTAGGCATTGACGCTTTCCCGGATGCTTCTTCTCCGGCCTGGGCTAGAGATTCCTTCTGGAGATATCGCATTTTTCCAGGGAGGCTTTGAGGACGTCCTCAAAACATTCTGCCTGTCTTCCTGGGAACCTCTTGTCAAATGAAGTTCGGAGCAGAGAGCTGTCTTTGACAGACTTCCCTCAGGCAGGTGGCTAACCCAATGCAGCTATTTAGCAGCAACCAGTGCGGGGATATTGAGGGTATTGGCCTGTGAGAGGACTCTGATGCCTATTGTGCCAGTGGATTTGCCAGAGTATGTGAAGGCATTGCTGGCGATCAGTGCTGGGAAAGGGCTTGAACCTACGTTGATGCTTCAATGCCATGCTGTGGGAGCTCCGCACTGTCAGTGGTTTCATCTTTCAGAATAGACTTTAAACTGACACCCTCTCATCGAATCATCACAGAACTTCTACAGTGCAGCAAGAGGCCATTCAACCCATCAACTCCACACAGACCCTCTGAAAAACATTCTACCCAGACCCACCCCTGATCTTCTCCCTGCGTTTCCCAGGACTAACCCACCTGACCTGTACATCTTTGGACTGTGGGGGGGGGAAACCTACAGAGATACAGGGGAGAATGTGCAACCTCCACACAGACAGTCGCCCGAGGGTGGGATTGAGTGTCCAGCGACCCTTCTCCAGAACCGCTAGTAGATGGGAAATGTGGTATTTGTGCTAAAGGCAGAGTGTGATGGGAAAGAGAGTGGGCAGGATAGGCAGAGACATCCTGGGACAGGCTAAACAGAGACACGCAGGGGAATTCCTAGAGGCCTGACATTCAAACCAGAACTCCATCAATAAACACATTGATTTGGACACCATTTACCAACCTCTGAGAAAAGGAACAGGAAGTGACATCACCTACCGTAACAGATAAAGACACATAAATAGAAAGTGGGACATAACACCAGCACCTCACCGCAGACTCTGACTGATGATGTTACCGAGCACGGTGACGAAACGTCTGAAAACAAACCTTCCAGCTCAGCGAGCAAGCTTACAACCTCAACCTCAACCTGAGCTACAAATCTACTCCAAAATCACAGAGTTAGGCAGACAAAGGAATGCCAGGGAGAAAGAGAATGTGATAATGGGGGCGGTCATTGGGTGAAAATGGGCTGGTCGTGCTGAAAGCAGCCCATGTCATAACAGAGTCTGGGGTGTGGAGTTGGGTAAATGGGAGAAGGTGTTCAGGACCTGATAACACTGAACTGGAGTCAAGATTAGAGTGGGGCTGGAAAAATGCAGCAAGTCAGGCAGCATCCGAGGAGCAGGAAAATCTACATTTCAGGCAAAAGCCCTTCATCAGGAAGACTGATGAAGGACTTTTGCCCAAAACGTCACCTTTCCTGCTCCTCGGATGCTGCCTGACTTGCTGCATTTTTCCAGCCCCACTCTAATCTTGACTCTGATCTCCAGCATCTGCAGTCCTCACGTTCGCCATTATTGAACTGGATATTGAGTCCTGAATGCAGCAGGGTCGCCATGTGGAAAGCGTGACGCTGAAATGAGATGAGCCCTAATCGTATGTTTCTTCAGGACGATTTTAGAGCTCAGATCCCAAGTTGTCCCTGTGGCTTTTTTTTAGAAAAAAAAACAACACTCTGACCTCCTTGATGTGCCTGAGCTCAGTAAGTGTTTGCACATAAATCAAACTTTCAGTTGACTACACGGCCAGATACAAGAGAGCCCAAGGTTAGATTAGATTAGATTACTTACAGTGTGGAAACAGGCCCTTCGGCCCAACAAGTCCGCACCGACCCGCCGAAGCGCAACCCACCCATGCCCCTACATTTACCCCCTACCTAACACTACGGGCAATTTAGCATGGCCAATTCACCTGACCCGCACATCTTTGGACTGTGGGAGAAACCGGAGCACCCGGAGGAAACCCACGCAGACATGGGGAGAACGTGCAAACTCCACACAGTCAGTCGCCTGAGGCAGGAACTGAACCCAGGTCTCAGGCGCTGTGAGGCAGCCGTGCTAACCACTGTGCCACCGTGCCGCCCACTAAGAGAGGTTCCTGAGAGACTGTGAGTGAAGTGCTTTCCATGCAGACTGACCTTGCTTGCGGAGTTTTATCTGCTTTGTGATAGTGCTGGATGAGGCCATGGGTGAAGTCAAGCTCCAGGAATTCAGTGCTGACATGACATTAACCAGAATGCTGCCTGCTATCTCCCTCCTCCACGTGGCGGACAGAGTGCTAACCTGAGACCGCAGCATTGTCAATCGAGGATATTCACCTTTGGGAGCGGACCGGGAGGGAAATAAATATCTCCAAGATGTTTAGAAAGAGATTGCTTACTTTTAGAGACAACAGGGACACGAAACAGCAGTAGGCCATTCAGCCCATTGTACCTGTTCCGCCATTTAATCTGATCATGACTGATTAAGCACTTCCATTTATCTCACCCACACTAACCCCCACAAGCTTAGAAGAGTATAAAGGCAGTAGGAGTATACTTAAGAGGAAAATCAGGAGGGCTACAAGGGGACATGAGATAACTTTGGCAAATAGAGTGAAGGAGAATCCAAAGGGTTTTTGCAAATATATTAAGGACAAAAGGGTAACTAGGGAGTGAATAGGATCCCTCAAAGATCAGCAAGGTGGCCTTTATGTGGAGCTGCAGGAGATGGGGGAGAGAGTCGGTGGTGGGGGGAGTGGATGTTTGTGGATGTGGTGCCAATCAAGTGGGTGTTTTGTCCTGGATGGTGTTGAGCTTCTTGAGTGTTGTTGGAGCAGCCCCCATCCAGGCAAGTGGGGAGTATTCCATCACACTCCTGACTTGTGCCTTGTAGGTGGTGGACAGGCTTTGTTCTCTGTCTACAGCAGCAATATCTACTCTTATGATGAAGAGACTAGAATCCTGAGATGCTGCTGGTTAATTTCCTTCCTAACGCACTGAGGGCTGCTCTCAGTGACCCATCCCTCTACCTTCTGATATTGTTAGTACCCAATGTGGACCGTGACCACGGGCTGATTGCCCCTCTCCCAGAACCGTGTCATGTACCCACTCTGTGACAGCCTTGACCCAGGCATCAGGGAGACGACATGCCAATCTGGAGTCATGTTTACTGCCATCGAGACTCAACATTGAATTCTCCAATTTCGAATGACCTCCCTCTCCATCCCCTGACACCCTTACCAGCCTGTCCCCCCTCCATTCCACTGCTCCCTGTCACCAACTGGATCCTTTCCTCCCATTGACCAACTTGGTCATACCCTCTACCTGCCTTCACCTATCCCCACTTCACCACCCTGCCCCCACCCTGCCCTTTATCTGCACTCCCCCTACACCCATGCCCCCAGTCCTGAAGAAGGGTTACACCTGAAATGTTGACCTCCACCTCCTGATGCTGCCTGGCTTGCTGTGTTCCTCCAGCCTCCTGTCTGTCCCTGACTATGGAGCCCCCATGACGATTCTTCTTCCAGCTTCCTCCTCCCATGTCTGGCTGAGTCCCCTGTGGTGCCAGGAATTGGCTGTGGGTGCACTCCCTGGAGGAACCACACCGCACCCCCTCCCCCACCATCCCCTCCCCGGCTTCCAAACTGGAAGACCAATCAGCAAACACAACAGGCTGAAGGGGACCTCACACAGTAGGTGCCTGGGACTGAGACTGCCTGTGGTTGCCTGTTCAGTAATGCTGACTGACCATCGCAGGGGCCTCCCCTCACTCACTCCTCCTCAAGATAGTCAGGCGATGGGAAGAAAGAGTCGATGAGTGTGGCGCTGGAAAAGCACAGCCGGTCAGGCAGCATCCGAGGAGGAGGAGTGTCGCTGTTTCGGGCATAAGCTCTTCATCAGGAATGTGGAGGGAGGAAGGAGGCTGAGAGATAAATGGGAGGGGGTGGGGCTGGGAGGGGGTAAGGTAGCTGACAATGCATTAGGTGGATGGAGGTGGGGGGGAAGGTGATAGGTCGGAGAGGAGGGTGGAGCGGATTGGTGGGAATGAAGACGGACAGGTCATGAGGGCGGTGCAGAGTTGGAAGGTTGGATCTGGGATGAGATGGGGGGGAGGGAGATGAGGAAACTGATGAAATTAACATCGATGCCGTGTGGTTGGAGGGTCCTAAGATGGAAGATGATGTATTCTTCCTCCAGGCGTCAGGTGGTTAGGGTGTGGCAATGGAGGAGGCCTAGGACCTGCAGGTCCTCAGCAGAGTGGGAGGGGGAGTTGAAGTATTCAGCCACCGGGCAGTGGGGTTGGTTGGTGCGGGTGTCCCAGAGATGTTCTCTGAAGCGCTCTGTGAGGAGGTGTCCTGTTTCCCCAATGTGGAGGTGACCACATTGAGAGTAATGGACACTGTAAATGACGTGTGGAGGTCCAGGTGAAACTTTGCTGGATGTGAAGGATCCTTTGGGGCCTTGGATGGAGGTGAGGGGGGGGGGTGGTTAGGGGGCAGGTTTTGCAATTCCGGTGGTGGCAGAGGAAGGTGCCAGGAGGGGAGGGTGGGTTGGTGGGGGGTGGGGGCGTGGACCTAACAAAGGGGTCATGGAGGGAATGGTCTCTGTGGAATGCTGATAGGGCTGGGGACGGAAATATATCTCTGGTGGTGGGGTCTGACTGGAGGTGGCTGAAATGGCGGAGGGTAATACGCTGTATCCGGAGGTTAGTGAGGTGGAAGGTGAGGACCAAGGATTGGAGGGGTGGGGTTCAAGTGTGAAGGGGCAGGAAGTGGAGGGCACTGATGATCATGCTGGGGGTGTATTGTGGTCCTTGAAATAGGAGGCCACCTGGGATGTCCTGGAATGGCATTGCTCCTCCTGGGAGCAGATATGGTGGAGGTGGAGGAATTGGGAAGAAAGGATAGCAGGGTGGGAGGAGGTGTAGTCCAGGTAGCTTTGGGAGTCGGTGAGTTTGTAGTGGATGTTAGTGGTTTGTCCATTGCTGGAGATGGAGATGGGGAGGTCCAGGAGGGGGAGGGAGGTATCCGAGATGGTCCTGGAGGTCAGGGTGGAAAGAATTTGTGAAGTTGTTGAACTGTTCAACCTCCTCATGGGAGCATGAGGTGGCACTGATACAGTCAGCAATGTAGGGGAGGAACAGGTGGAGAATGGTGCCGGTGTAGCTGCGGAAGATGGACTGTTCCATGTACCAGATAAAGGGGCAGGTATAGCTGGGTGGGTGCCCATGGGTACCCCTTTCGTCTGGAGGAAGTGGGAGGAATCGAAGGAGAAATTGTTGAGGGTGAGGACCCAGTTCCAACAATCAAACGACAGTGTCGGTGGAGGGGTACTGGTTGGGTCAGTGGGAGACGAAGGAATGGAGAGTTTGGGAGCCTTTGTCATGGTGGATAGAGGTGTACAGGGACTGGATGTCCACGGTGAAGATGAGGCATTGGGAACTGGGGAAACGAAAGTCATGGCGGAAGTGAAGGCCTTGGGTGGTATCCCAAATATATGTGGGGAATTCCTGGACCAAGACGGGGGCAGGACGGTGCCAAGGTATGGAGGAAAGGACAGGTATTGATGATTGTTGATGACAGGTACATGGGAACACTGTTCATCAGGAATTCCTGAAGAAGGGCTCATGCCCGAAACGTTGACTCTCCTGCTCCTCGGATGCTCCCTGACCTGCTCTGCTTTTTCCAGTGCCACACTTTTTGACCCTGACTCTCCAGCGTCTGCAGTCCTGACTATCTCCTACATGGAAGGATTATCCTTGTAGCAGCAAACACTGGGTTACTGCACTGGCACACAGGGCTCTATTAGCACCAATTGGGATTCTCCCCGACAATGGATTCATGCGCAATCTTAGAAATCCCAAATTCCAGAAATGTGTCGAATTCAAATTTCACCATTTGCCATAACAGGATTCAAACTCAGATTCCCAGAGCATTCCATGGGTCTCTGCATTAACGGCCCAGTGATAATGTCATGAGGCCATCACCTCCTCCCCAGCAGCTATTTGATCATCTGGACAGCATCATTTTAAAGCTTACTGCTTGAAGGGTAAAAGTCTCAGTGTCTCAAATGCCTCCACATTGACTGAAGTCCCTCACTCCTGGTACCATTCCATCAGCTCTGCATCATGGTGAAGGGACTGCCCTCCTTACTGAAGGCTGGTCTTCCGAACTGAAGCAATCCTCCAGCTGAGATCGATTCAATGATTTACATCAGGTTAGCATGACTTTGTTGCTTTTTTGGTCTAAGCTACTTATTCCTAAGGATCCCACAGATTTCATTCTGGGGCTTGGAGACAGCACTGTTGCCTGTCCATTGAGATTCTGGTCTGGCGTATCCCCGGACTGTGGGTGAGTTCCTATACACTGAACATGAGGCTCCTAATCGCGAAATAAAACTCGCCAATTCCTTGCATACTGTAACACTCCGTTACTAGGGGCACTGCTTGTCACTGGCCACTCAGAGAGGTTTTCTTCCTGGTGGTGGAATATGAATAAACTTTCCTGCACTCGACGTTTCTTCACTGTGTCCTGCACCTACACACACACAACGTGGGCGCTGGGGAGAAATAAGCACTCCCGCTGTTGGGCAAAGAGAAAATAATTATATAACCAGGAGATTAGAATTTCCTCAGTCAGAAAAGAACACTCCTTTACATCCATCTGCACATAACAGGCTATCAAATACAGCTCAATAGAACTGTGTCAAAGTCATCTCTCTTCACATCCTCCTCAAGTCTGCTGTCTTCTGTCTTCCTGATGTTGGAGTCACATGTTCAGTAACACACATGTGAACATACCAGTTGGGGACACATATAGACCATTTGTTCCCTGCCCCACATTCGGAGCATGCTCACCTTCACTAGTCAGTGCATTGACTGCAGGAGTTGGGACATTATGCTGTAGCTGTATAGGACATTGGTGAGGCCACCTTTGGAGTACTGGTCCTGATGAAGGGCTGATGCCCAAAATGTCGATTCTCCTGCAGCTTGGATGCTGCCTGACCTGCTGTGCTTTTCCAGTGTCGCACTCTTGACTACAGTTCTGGTCACCCTGCTATGGGAAGGATATTAGTAGATTGGAGAGGGTACGGAAAAGTTTGACAAGGATGTTCCCAGAGACTGGAGGGCTGGAATTATAAGGAGAAGCTGGATAGGCTGGGACTTCATTTCCTGGAGTGTTGGAGGCTGAGGGGTGACCTTACAGAGGTTAGTAAAATCATGAGGGGCATGGACAGGGTAAATAGGCAAGGTCTTTTCCCCAGGCTGGGGGAGTCCAAAACTAGAGGGCATATGTTTCGGGTGAGAGGGGCAAGGTTGAAAGAGACTTGGGGGACAATGCTTCCACACACTGGGTGCTTCTTAAGTGAGATGAGCTGCCAGAGGAAGTGGTAGAGGCTGGTACAATTACAATAGACAATAGGTGCAGGAGTAGGCCATTCAGCCCTTTGAGCCTGCACCCCCATTCAATATGATCATGGCTGATCATTCCTAATCAGTATCCGCTCCCTGCCTTATCTCCATAACCCTTGATTCCACTATCCTTGAGAGCTCTATCCAACTCTTTCTTAGATGAATCCAGAGACTGGGCCTCCACTGCTCCCTGGGGCAGAGCATTCCACACAGCCACCACTCTCTGGGTGAAGAAGTTTCTCCTCATCTCTGTCCTAAATGGTCAAAAGACTATGGATAGGAAAGGTTGAGAGGGAAATGGGCCAATTGTAAGCAAGTGGGACGAGTTGAATTGGGAAACCTGGTTAGCATGGACGAGTCGGGCCGAAGGGTCTGTTTCCATGCTGTATAACTCTATGGCTCTATTACTCCACACTCCCATTGACCTCCCTGAAAACCTTTGATTGCTTCACCCAATGAGGATCAAGACATCTCTGCCTTGAAATGATTCACTCACCACCGCTTTCAGAGACAGAGGCTTCTAAAATCGCACAACCCCGCTGAGAGAGCGAAAAGCATTTTCCCCATCTCTGTCTTCATTGGGTAAATCAAATCCAAAACCAGTGACCCCTGGTTCAGGACTGACCCACAAGATCCACTCCCACCAGGTCTGATCATTCAGGAACCTGTACAGTTCGGGAAGGTCACTGCTGACTCCTCTGAACTCCAATATACACAGGGAATAGAAGCGGAAGTTACAGGAGAAACTCAGTGGGTCTGCGGAGAGAAACAGAGTTAATGCTTCAAGTTCCATACGACTCCTTCAGAACTAAAAGTGGAAACAAACCTCACCTGTCCAACCTTTCCTCATTAACACCATCCATAAGGGCAGCACGGTGGTTAGCATTGCTGCCTCACAGCGCCACAGAACCAGGTTCAATTCCCACCTCAGGAGTTTGCACATTCTCCCCGTGTCTGCGTGGGTTTCCTCCGGGTGCTCCGGTTTCCTCCCACAGTCCAAAGATGTGCAGGTCAGGTGAATTGGCCATGCTAAATTGCCCGTAGTGTTAGGTAAGGGATAAATGTAGGGGAATGGGTGGGTTGCGGGTCGGTGTGGACTTGTTGGGCCGAAGGGCCTGTTTCCACACTGTCAGTAATCTAATCTACTTACTCCAGGTATCAATCTAGAAACCACCTCTGAACCCGTCCAGTGCATTTACATCCTTCATCAAATAAGGAAACCAAGTGCAATATGTATTTGGGATGTGGTCTCACCAGTGCTCTGTATAACTAAAATATAACATAGCGTCATAGAGTAATACAGCATGGGAACAGGCCTTTCGGCCCAAGCTGGTCCATGCTGGCCACTCAGCTCATTCCAATTGCCCACATTTGGTCCATATCTCTCTCAACCCTTCCCATTCATGTTCCTATCCAAATATGTTTTAAATATTGTAAGTGTAGCTGCCTCAGCCACTTTCTCTGACATCCCATTCCATATATACAACACTCTCTGCGTGAAGAAATAGCCCCTCGGGTCGTTCCCCTCTCACCTTAAACCTATGTCCTCGAGTTTTCAATTCCCTATCCCTGGAAAAGACTATATTTTGTCCAGATGACTGTATCCATCCTACCAATGCCCCTCGTTACTTGTACACCCATTTCTTTCTGATAATAAATGATAGCATTCCATTAACTTTCCTAATTACCTGCTACAGCAACATACTAACCTAGGTCCAATGCATTTACATCTACATCCATGCTGTCTTACTCTTTGATTCTATGTTGTATTTCAGTTATACAGATCACTGATGTCCATTAGGGAAGGAAACAGCCATCTTTAGCCGGCCTAGCCTAGATGTGACTCCAGACCCACAGCAATGTGGCTGACTCTTAGTGACCCTCTGGGTAATTAGGGATGGACCATAATTGCTGTCCCAGCTAGCAATGATCTCATCCTATGAATGAATTAAAACAGTTATGAGGTTGGCAAGAGTTATGAATGGCGATAGTAAAAAGGGTCAATGAGCAGACCAGATAGATTTACGGGGATTGGCAGAAAGTCTAGAGGTGATATGTGAGAGAAGGAAGTATACAACTCCTTGTGAGCTGGAACTCACTTTCAGAAAGGGCAGTGCAAACAGGAACTTTCAAGAGGGCATTGGAGAAGTACTCAAAGATGAAAAGTTAACAGAGAAAGCAGACGTGTGACTGGTTAGGAAGTTAGTCTGAAGGAGCAGTATAGACTGGATGGGCCAAATCCTCTCCTCCTGCACTGTTCCTTCCTAAAATTCTCTGTCTTTAAGTGTGTACGTGGTACAGGAGCCATATCGTTAAGTGGGCAACCACTTTGTTCCTGGGAGCTATCAGCTTCCTAGGAATGTGCTGTCAGACAGATGAGTGACCTACTTTTATAACCTTCGTGTTTAGCTGCTCAAGAAATGTTTACCATATTCGGTACGCATTTAAACAGAGTCAAGTGGGTTCACAGAGTGTGAAAAAGACAATTTATTATTTTTAAATTCCAGCACATATTGCATGCGATGAATTTACTGCGCCTGGATTTACGTTGACAAAGGACTGAGTATTTGATTGGGATGCCAGGCGCCGGTGAACTGTTGTAATATATAATCAGCAGTCAGGCCACTAACAAACCTAGCTCCCTGTTCCATTGTTGATGTGATAATCTAAGCATCTATAAACTATAGCTAGAGAGAGAGAGAGAGCAAACTTTGCTCCTGAAGGCTGCTCCTGCTACAGAGAATTCTGGAGCCAAGGGAGAGATCAAATTATTCCTGATGCACAGCCACTGCCACACGGCTAAGTTCACTGGCCAGCAAGATGCAACAGAAAGCAAATAATCAGTTCATGTGCTTGCTTGGTGTAACAGTTAATCAGAGATAAAACGAGAGATAAACCATCCTTCATAAAGGGCCGTTTGGGATCTCTCCTCGTCTGGTCTCAGAGGAGCCCTCCATCAGAGAGATGGTGCCATATAGTTTGAAACAATCCCTTGGCACTATTCCAAATTTTATCCTGGGTTGGCACAGTGGCTCAGTGGTTAGCACGGCTGCCTCACAGCACCAGGGACCCACTTTTGATTCCAGCCTCTGGTGACTGTATGTATGGAGTTTGCACATTTGCTGAACAAAGAAACCTTGGAGTGCAGGTTCATAGCTCCTTGAAAGTGGAGTCGCAGGTAGATAGGATAGTGAAGAAGGTATTTTGTATGCTTTCCTTTATTGGTCAGAGTATTGAGTACAGGAGTTGGGAGGTCATGTTGCAGCTGTACAGGACATTGGTTAGGCCATTTTTGGAATATTGTGTGCAATTCTGGTCTCCTTCCTATCGGAAGGATGTTGTGAAACTTGAAAGGGTTCAGAAACGATTTACAAGGATGTTGCCAGGGTTGGAGCTACAGGGAGAGGCTGAACAGGCTGGGGCTGTTTTCCCTGGAGTATTGGAGGCTGAGAAGTGACCTTATAGAGGTTTACAAAATTATGAGGGGCATAGATAGGGTAAATAGGCAAAGTCTTTTCCCTGGGGTGGGGTATAGGTTTAGGGTGAGAGGGGAAAAATTTAAAAGGGACCTAAGGGACAATGTTTTCACACAAGGGGTGGTACGTGTATGGAATGAGCTGCCTGAGGAAGTCGTGGAGGCTGGTACAATTGCAACATTTAAAAGGCATCTGGATGGGTATATAGGGTTTAGAGGGAAATGGGCCAGGTGCTGGCAGGTGGGACTAGATTAGCTTATGACATCTGGTCAGTATGGACGAGTTGGACCGAAGGGTCTATTTCCGTGCTGTACATCTCTATGACTCTATGACTCTATTCTCCCTGTGTCAGCCTGGGTTTCCTCCCCCAGTCTAACAATGTGCAGGTTAGGTGGATAGGCCGTGCTAATAAATGCAGGATGACTGAGATAGTGCGGGATGCTCTTTGGAAGGTCACTACAGACTCAATGGGCCAAAGGGCCTCTACCTGCACTGTAGGCTTTCTAAGCATCCCCCTGGTGTCCTGACCTATAGTTAGCTCTCAAGCAATATCACTGGAATCAGAGTATTAGCTGATTTAGTTCCTTGTTGATGGAGGGATAGTGCCTTGGGTAGACTGAGAGACACTGTAAATTGATTGTGAACCCGAGTGACCCTGGGAGCACCAGGGGGAGAGACTCCCACACATTATTCCAGCTGCTTCAATGTCTGTGTGCAGCAGTGACTTATGGAACTGGCGGTTCGGTGTGGGTGGATGCTTGGGGGGAGGTTCGCAGGTGGTCTATTTAGACCCACAATATTGTCGGGGAGGGAATTCCAGGATTTTGACCTGGAGACTCTGAAGGAAGGGAGCTATGTTTCCAAGTCAGAGTGGTGAGTGGCCTGAAGGGGAACTTGCAGGGGGTGGTGTTCCCATGTATCTAGAATCACAGAATCCGAATTTTACACAATACAAACAGGCCATTCGAGCCATCGTGTCTGTACCAGCTCCCGAAGGAGCTACCCAGCTAGTCCCACTCTCCAGCCCTATCTCCTCGAACCTCATCCCTTTCAAATATCTCTCCTGCTCTCTTTTCAAATCTCCTATGGAATCGGTCTCCCCCACTCTCCCAGGCAGTACATTCCAAACCTGAACCACTCTCTGAGGCAAGTGATTTCTCCTCATCTCACTCCGAGCTCTCTTGCTGACAGCCTTGAAGTTGTGACCCCAGTTACTGACATCTTCTGCCCTTGTCCTTCTCGATGGGCATGGTTGTGGGTTTGGAAGGTTCTGTCTGAGGATCTTTGGTGAATTCCTGCAGTGCATCTTGTATGTGGTACACACTGCTGCTACTGAATGTCGGCGGTGGAGGGAGGGGATGTTTGTGGATGTGTTGCTTTGTCCTGAATTCAGCTTCCCTCTCTCGTAAGGTCAGATGTGGGGATGTTCACTGATGATTGTACAATGTTCAGCACCATTCGTGATTCCTCAGATACTGAAGCAGTCCATGTCCAAATGCAACAAGATCTGGACAATATCCAGGCTTGGGCTGATGATGAGTAACATTTGTCTCACACAAATGCCAGGCTATGACCATCATCAATAAGAGCCAATCTTTAGATTAGATTAGGTTACTTACAGTGTGGAAACAGGCCCTTCGGCCCACCAAGTCCACACCGACCCACCGAAGTGCAACCCACCCATACCCCTACATTTACCCCTTACCTAACACTACGGACAATTTAGCATGGCCAATTCACCTGACCTGCACGTTTTTGGACTGTGGGAGGAAACCGGAGCAAACTCACGCAGACACGGGGAGAATGTGCAAACTCCACACAGACAGTTGCCTGAGTTGGGAATTGAACTCTGGTCTCTGGCACTGTGAGGCAGCAGTGCTGACCACTGAGCCACCGTGAATCTAATCATTCAATGGTGTTACCATCACTGTATCCCCCTACTATCACCATCCTGGGGGATATCATTGACCAGAAACACAACTGGACTCACCACATCAACACCGTGGCTACAAGGGCAGGTCAGAGGCTGGGAATACTGCTGTGAGTAACTCCACTCCTGACTCCCTAAAGCCTGTCCAAGTCAGGAGTGTGATGGAATACTCCCCACCTGCCTGGGTGGGGGCAGCTCCAACAACTGCTGCCTCACAGCGCCTGAGACCCGGGTTCAATTCCCGACTCAGGCGACTGACTGTGTGGAGTTTGCACGTTCTCCCCGTGTCTGTGTGGGTTTCCTCCGGGTGCTCCGGTTTCTCCCACAGTCCAAAGATGTGCGGGTCAGGTGAATTGGCCATGCTAAATTGCCCGTAGTGTTAGGTAGTGGGTAAATGTGGGGGTATGGGTGGGTTGCGCTTCGGCGGGTTGGTGTGGACTTGTTGGGCCGAAGGGCCTGTTTCCACACTGTAAGTAATCTAATCTAATCTAATCAAGAAGCTCGACACCATCCAGGACAAAGCAGCCACTTGATTGTCACCACATCCACAAACATCCACACCCTCCACCATCGACATTCAGTAGCAGCAGTGTGGACCATCTACAAGATGCCCTGCAGAAATTCACCAAAGATCCTCAGACAGCACCTTCCAAACCCACGGCCACTTCCATCTAGAAGGACAAGGGCAGCAGATACATGGGGACCCCACTCCATGCAAGTTCCCCTCCGAGTCCCTTACCATCCTGACTTGGAAATATATCGCTGTTCCTTCACTGTCGCTGGGTCAGAATCCTGGAATTCCCTCCCTAAGGGCATTGTGGGTCAACCCACAGCACATGGACTGCAGCGATTCAAGAAGGCACCTTCTCAAGGGGCAACTAGGGACGGGGAATAAATGCTGGGCCCAGCCAGCGATGCCCATATGCTTCGAATGTATGAAACAAAATGGATCGTGCCAAGCTTATTGAGTGTTTTTGGATCTGCGCCCATCCACCCATCCCTCCCTGCAACTTCAATGTTGTTCCTTATCAGAGAACAATCAAGATCCGAACCGGAGTGTCAGTTATCCTGTTCACCCTCAGAGGGAGCTGGATCAGTGTCAAGGACTGCCCAATGTAAATAAAGGGTGAGTTGATGATGGATACTGACCTCCATGGGCTTACTTCAAAGAGAGAAAGAAAGGTTATTTTCTATAACTGCTCTTAGCAATTTAACGCTATGTGTCCCTGGGTCCCCAAGTCTCTTTGGACCTCCACAGTTCCCTGCTTTTCACCAGTAACCTGTGCTATCATTTTAGGTCCAAGATGGATGTCAGCCCATCTTCCTACAGTGAAATGAAATAACAAGCATACAAAGTATGAGCGAGAGTTGGCTTTTCAGCCTGTGAGCGAAACAAAAACAAATCAAAGTCCGTTTGGAAAGCCTCCATTGACCCTGGCTCCACCATAATCTCTTACAATTCATTCCGGACCCTCACTCACTGCGTGGAAGAGGTTTTTTTCTCATGTTGCTTTCATAGTCACAGAGGTCTACAGCACAGAAAAGGGCCCTTTGGCCCATCGTTGGTCATTCTAATCCCACTTCCCAGGGCTTGGCCCATAGCCTTGTGTACCTTGGCATTGTAGGTGCGCAACTAAATCCTTCCTTAGTGAGGCTAACGCTTCCTTCCGAGGGTTCCTGCCTCTGCCAACCTTTTACCCTCTGTTTTCTTTACATTTTAGATTGATGTCCTCTCACTCTCAGTCCTTTCATGAATAGGAACAATTCTGCTCTGGACCCCATCCAGAGCACTCCCACTATTTTTAGGGTTTCTCGGTATCTATGAATCAGCGAAGGACCCTGTTTTATTTGATTGCTCATTTGGAACCTGATTCTTTGAGATCCACACTTCGGCAAGGATAAGTTTAGGGCAACTTTTGACTCAGTTTTTTATATATATGCCCATACAGAAGGTATCTTCAAGACTCTGGTAAAGGAGGGGCTGAGGGCTGGGGAAAAGATCTATCAGGACCTGCTGACAGCAACTGCCTGGAAATAGAGCCCTGATAGAAGATTCCAGAGTCTGGCCCTGCCTCAGACACTAAGTTGGGAAGCTTTATTTTGGCTCATGGTGTTGGAATGTCCTGACTACTCATTACATAGCGGGTCAGGTGTGTGGGGGGAAGGGAGAAGTTGGCTTCCACAGTTATAGTCAGACACCCTAATAACTGACCCATTAATAGGCCACAGACTTCCAGTGGCCATGCTCTGTTCCTGTTGTCTGGCTGATATCATACAATTTTACCCCAAAGGTACCATTTGACCCATCTGGGTGAGTGCTAGCTCTTTGAAGTATCCAATTACTAAGCCTCCAGCTCGACACTGCCCTCTGGACCCGTCCATCACTGCCCCCTCTGACCTATCACCTTCTCTCTCACCTTTATTTACCTATCGCTTTCCTAGCTACCTCCCCCCAACCTCACCCACTCCCATTTATCTCACAGCCCCGACCCACTAGCCTCATTCCTGATGAAGGGCTTATGCCCGAAACGTCGATTCTCCTGCTCCTCGGATGCCGCCTGACCTGCTGTGCTTTTCCAGCACCACACTCTCGACCCTGATCTCCAGCATCTGCCGTCCTCACTGTCTCCTAACTTTTATCTCCCTCAAGTGTTTCTCTAATTCCCTTCGGAAAGTTCCGGTTGAATCTGCTTCCACTGCCACTTCAGGCAGCACATTCCTGATCACAATAACGCGCTGTGTTAAATAAAAACGCTTAACATAGAATCCCTGCAGTGTGGAAAGAGGCCATTTGGCCCATCAAATCCACAAAGGGTAGCCCCCCAACCAGCATTTCCCATGGCTCGTCCACCTCGCCAGCACATCGCTGGGCAATTTAGCACAGCCAATCGACCTAACCTGCAGTGGTTTGGACTGCAGGAGGAAATCCCTTCCAGACACAGGGAAACGTACAAAATCCCCACAGATGATTACCCACGGCTGGAATCGAACCCAGGAACAGCGAGGCAGAATGTTAACCGCAGTGCCAACACGCCGCGCTCTCTCTGGCTCTTAGGCTGCTCAACTTAATTTTGTTTTTCTGTGACTGAAAGTCATCTCCATTTTGTTTACGCGGTCAGTACCCTTCATGATTTTCAACATCTCTGTAAAATGTCCTTTTGACCTTCGGAAGAAGTGTCACTCGAACCTGACACATTCTCTCTGATTTCTCTCCACAGATGCTGCGACACCTGCTGAGCTTCTCCAGCAATTTCTGTTTTTGTTTTCGATTTGCAATGTCCGCGGTTCCTGAGGTTATTCGGACCATCAAGTCTGCTGTGTTGTTCAATGAGTTGGAGTGCAGGTTCATAGCTCCTTGAAAGTGGAGTCACAGGTAGATAGGATAGTGAAGAATGCGTTTGGTACACTTTCCTTTATTGGTCAGAGTATTCAGTACAGGAGTTGGGAGGTCATGTTGCGGCTGTACAGGACATTGGTTAGGCCACAGTTGGAATATTGCGTGCAATTCTGGTCTCCTTCCTATCAGAAAGATGTTGTGAAACTTGAAAGGGTTCAGAAAAGATTTACGAGGATATTGCCAGGGTTGGAGGATCTGAGCAATAGGGAGAGGCTGAACAGGCTGGGGCTGTTTTCTCTGGAGCATCGGAGGCTGAGGGGTGACCTTATAGAGGTTTACAAAATTATGAGGGGCATAGATAGGATAAATAGACAAAGTCTTTTCCCTGGGGTGGGGGAGTTAAGAACTAGAGGGCATAGGTTTAAGGTGAGAGGGGAAAGATATAAAAGAGACCTGAGGGGCAATATTTTCACGCAGAGGGTGGTACGTGTATGGAATGAGCTGCCAGAGGATGTGGTGGAGGCTGGTACAATTGTAACGTTTAAGAGGCATTTGGATGGGTATATGAATAGGAAGGGTTTGGAGGGATATGGGCCGGGTGCTGGCAGGTGGGACTAGATTGGGTTGGGATATCTGGTCGGCATGGACAGGTTGGACCGAAGGGTCTGTTTCCGTGCTGTACATCTCTATGACTCTATGATCATCCTCAGGTCCATGTTCCTGCCTTTTCCCCATAACCCTCGATTCCATTTCCTGGTTAGACATCTATCTCAGCCTTGAATAAGATCACACAACACCAGGTTCGATTCCAACAGGTTTATTTGGAAGCACTAGCTTTCGGAGCGCTGCTCCTTCATCAGGTGACTGTGGAGCAGGATCACAGGACACAGAATTTATAGCAAAAGATCCTGTTACATCATGAAGGAGCAGCGCTCTGAAAGCTAGTGCTTCCAATTAAACCTGTTGGACTATAACCTGGTGTTGTGTGATTTTTAACTTTGTCCACCCCAGTCCAACACCTCCACATCTTGAATAAGACAGAAAGGCATGGGAGCAGAAGCAGGTATAGTATATTAAAAGGTGCCTGTGGAGAGTTGGAGATTTGGAAATAACTGGCAGTTGTGGAAAGAATCAGTAAACTTGATGGACTGAATGGCCTGTTTCTATACTGAAACATAGCAATGTGGAACATGGAGCATTCTTATAACAGACTGACTTTGAATTGAAAGCCTGGGCACATTCCCCACGTATCCCACATGGCTTCACACCCAGTGAATCAGCTTTGAGGTGCCATCAGGTAGAAAAACAAGCAGCCATTTTTTTAACAAAGCAAGATCCCAAAAATAGGCTGTGCAATAAGGGCCAATTAACCTGCTTTTCATAATGTTGTTGGAGGCATAAACATCAGCATCAGGACAGTGGGGAGACCTTTTCAATGGGGTATTTTATATCTACCTGAGGGAACAGATGGTGCCTCACTGTGACAGTGATGGTGAGCGCATTAAACATGGAGGGTTGATGGTTAGATTCTCTCTTGTTGGAGATGGGTCATAGCCTGGCACTTGTGATTCACAAAGGTCATTGCCTCCTGTCAGCACAGGCCTGGATGTTGCCCAGATCTTGTTGCATTTGAACACAGACTGTTTCAGTATCTGAGGAGTTGAAGATTGTGCAATCATCAGTGAACATCCCCACTTCTGACCTTATCGTGGAGGGAAAGTCATTGATGAAGCAGTTGGGAATGGTTGGGACGAGGACACCTGTGGTAGGTAAGTTACTTGAGATGATTGGGAAACAGGATTCGATTAAGAGCAGTCAGCATGGCTTTGTGAGTGAGAGATCATGCCTCACAAACTTGTTCGAGTTTTTTGATGATGTGATCAGGAAGGTTGACGAGGGCAGGGCAGGAGACATAGTCTATATGGGTTTCAATAAGGCCTGTGATAAGGTTCCACAAGGTCCAGAACTAGAGGACATAGGTTTAGGGTGAGAGGGGAAAGATATAAGGGGTATTAGACTCTGGTGCGGCCTCACCTGGAGTATTGTGTGCAGTTTTGGTCGCCATACTAGAGGAAGGATGTGGAGGCATTGGAACGAGTGCAGAGGAGGTTTACCAGGATGTTGCCTGGCATGGTAGGAAGATCGTATGAGGAAAGGCTGAGGCACTTGGGGCTGTTCTCATTGGAGAAAAGAAGGTTTAGGGGAGATTTGATAGAGGTGTATAAGATGATTAGGGGTTTAGACAGGGTAGACACTGAGAACCTTTTTCTGTTAATGGAGTCAGCTGTTACTAGGGGACACAGCTTTAAATTAAGGGGTAGTAGGTATAGGACAGATGTTAGGGGTAGATTCTTTACTCAGGGGGTTGTGAGTTCATGGAATGCCCTGCCAGTAACAGTGGTGGACTCTCCCTCTTTATGGTCATTTAAGCGGGCATTGGATAAGCATATGGAGGTTATTGGGCTAGTGTAGGTTAGGTAGACTTTGGTCGGTGCAACATCGAGGGCCGAAGGGCCTGTACTGCGCTGTATTTTTCTATGTTCTATGTTCTATATTAAAGAGACCTATGAGGCAACGTTTTCACACTGAGGGTGGTATGGGTATGGAATGAGCTGCCAGAGGAAGTGGTGGAGGCTGGTACAATTACAACATTTAAGAGGCATTTGAATTGGTATATGAATAGGAAGGGTTTGGAGGGATATGGGCTGAGCTGGATACACTGGCCGAGCTGGCAAATGGGACTAGATTAAGAGTTTGTTTCTGTGCTGTACATCTTTATGATTCTGTGACTCTGTGATTGGCTGGTCTGGAAGGTTAGATCAAATGGAACCCAGGGGGAGCTGGCAAACTGGATACACAACTGGTTTGATGGTAGGAAGTAGAGGGTAATAGAGGAAGGATGTTTGTCGGACTGGAGGCCTGTGACTAGTGGAGTGCCTCAGGGGTCGGTGCTGGGCCCATTGCTGTTTGCTATCTATATCAATGATTTGGATGAGAATGTACAAGGCATGATTAGTACATTTGCTGATGACACTAAAATAGACTGTATTGTAGACAGGGAGGAAGGTTGTCAGAATTTGCAGCAGGACCTTTATCAGCTGGCGAAGTGGGCTGAGAAATGGCAAATGGAGTTTAATATAGATAAGTGTGAGGTCTTGCATTTTGGAAAGTCAAATCAAGGCAGTAGTTTCATGGTGAATGGTAGGGCCTTAAGGAGTGTAGTGGAACAGAGGGACCTTGGAGTTCAGGTGCACGGTGCTCCGAAAGTGGAGTCCCAGGTAGACAGGGCAGTGAAGGGGGCTTTTGGCGCACTGGCCTTCATCAGGCAGGGCAGTGAGTATCGAAATTGGGAAGTTATATTGCAGTTGTACAGGATGTTGGTGAGGCTGCACTTGGAGTATTGTGTTCAGTTTCAGTCACCCTGCTACAGGAAGGATGTTATTAAACTGGAAAGAGTGTGGAAGAAAGTTACAAGGATATTGCCAGGACTCAAGGGTCTGAGTTATAGGGAGAGGTTGGACAAGCTGGGACTTCTTTCTTTGGAGACTGAGGGGGATTTTATAGAAGTGTATAAGATTGTGAGAGGCATGGACACAGTGAATACACTCAGTCTTTTTCCCAGGGTTGGGGGATCGAGGACTAGAGGGCATCAGGTTAAGGTTAGAGGGGAAAGAATAAAAGGGACCCTGGGGATAGCTTTTTTTTACCCAGAGGGTGGGACGCATATGGAATGAACTGCCAGCGGAAGAGGTTGAGGCGGGTACATTATCAACATTTAAAAGGCATTTGGACAAATACATGGATAGGAAAGGATTATAGACAATAGACAATAGGTGCAGGAGTAGGCCATTCAGCCCTTCGAGCCTGCACCGCCATTCAATATGATCATGGCTGATTAGACTGATATGGGCCAAGTGCAGGTTTAGCCTGAATGGACATTTTGGTCGGCATGGACTAGTTGGGGCTAAGGACCTGTCTCTGTGCTGAAAGAAAACTTCTGCAGGGACGTCCTGGAGCTGAGATGACTGATCTCCAACAACCACAACCATCTTCCTCTGCGTCAGGTACGTTTCCAACCATCGGAGAGTTTGCCCCTGACACCCATCAACTCCAGTGTTGCTCGGGCTGTTTAATACAACATTCACCTTGACATCGGCCTTCCCGGAGGGACATGTAAAAGCCTCTCAGGAATACTGGAGAACTGAGAGGCATCTGAGTGTGAGGAAAAGCATGAATACTGGAGGAGTGACTGGGATTTCATGTTGAGCCACTCCACAATCTACACCCTCAAGTGTTGAAAGCAGTGGAGGGAGAGATAATGGATGTGTTGTGCGTCATCTTCCAAATCCCATTGATTCCAGAACGTTTCCTGCAGATTGGACAGGAAGAAATGGAAGCCCTTGATGAAGATTGGGAGAAAAAGGATTGCAGACCAGTTGTCCCAGTGTCAGCGATAAGGAAAATGCTGGAATCTCTCATAAAGAATGTCAACAAGGATTTCAATAATAGACAATAGATGCAGGAGTAGGCCATTCAACCCTTGGGGCCAGCACCACCATTCATTATGATCATGGCTGATCATCCACAATCAGTATCCTGTTCCTGCCTTATCCCCATAACCCTTGATTCCACTATCCTTAAGAGCTCTATCCAACCCTTTCTTGAAAGTATCCAGAGACTTGGCCTTCACTGCCTTCGGGAGCAGAGCATTCCACACACACACCACTCTCTGGGTGAAGAAGTTTCTCCTCAACTCTGTTCTAAGTGGCCTACCCCTTATTTTTAAGCTGTGTCCTCTGGTTCCGGACTCACCCATCAGCGGAAACATGTTTCCTGCCTCCAGAGTGTCCAATCCTTTCATAATCTTATATGTCACAATCAGATCCCCTCTCAGCCTTCTAAAAGAGAAATCATGTTTGACAAACTTGTCGACTAGATAAACAGGGATGTGGGTTTTCAGAAGGTTTTCAGAAAGGTCCCTCACAGAAGGTTAGCCATCAAAAGGAGAGCAGAGGGACAGGGAGATATACACTGACAGCAGGTATGTGGATTGATAATAATCAATGGGAATAAGCAACTTATTTTCAGGTTGGCAAACTGGTGACCTATCACAAGAATTAAGTACTCACACTCGATTTGGACATGGGGATCAAAGGTCAAGTTTGCAGGTGGCACCAAATTGGTCAGAATGAGTCGTGAAGGAAGATGCAGTGAGATTTCAAGGTGATTTAGACAGACCGGGTGAGTGAGCAAGAGTATGGCAGAGGGAATATAACGGTGATAAGTGTCAGGTTAGGAACTTTCGTAGAGAAGGGAAGATAACGCAGAGTATTTCTTAACTGGTGAGAGATTATGATGGATGGAGGCAATGGCTGAGGCATTGGACTGTTCATCCAGAGAATGCTCTGGGGACCCAGGATTGAATCCCGCGACAGCAGATGGTGGAATTTGAATCCCATAGATATCTGGAATTGCGAGTGTAATAATGACCATGAATCATCTGGGTCACTAATGTCCTTCAGGGAAGGGGACTGTCATCCTTCCCTGGTCTAGCCTACATGTGATTCCAGACCCACAGCAATGTCTTTGATTCTTAAATGCCCTTTGGGCAATAAATGCTGGGCAGTCAGCAACAGATAAAAACCAATTGGAAACTGCTGAGGTACCAAAGGACCTGGGTGCTTTTGGTCATGAGTCGCTGAAGGTTGGTATTGAGGTCACAAAGGCAGACAATACTTTGGCCGTTATTCTAGGGGAATCAACATGTCTTTCTGCAGTCGTATGGGGCTTTGGTAAGACTGCACCAGGAGTATTGGGTGCAGTTTAATGTCCCTCATCAAAGGAAGGATAAACTTACCATGGAGAGAGGCCATCAGGCATTCACCAGACTGAATCCTGGGATGGAGGAATCGTCCTCTGAGGAAAGATTGAAGAAGATGGGCCCTGTCTTCCCTGGGGTTTTGATGAATGAGGTGATCTCATTTAAGCACACCACATTCTTGCAGGAAGGTTCACCCTTGGGTTTGGCGGGAAGCGAGGGAATGTTCTAGAAGCAGCCTCAGAATGCATAGACCCAGGCTCTGGTGTAGGCCATTCCGCTGTGAGATGAGGAGGAACCTCGTCACTCAGGCAGTGTTCAACCTCTGAAATTCTCTGGCCCTGCAAGCCATTGGTATGTTCAGGATGTTGGGAGATTGATAGACTTCTGTATAATAATGATCTCGGGGCCTATGCAGAGAGCGCAGGGAAATAATGTTGATGGTGACCAAGATCTAACTTAATGATCTCTAACTAACAGGCACATGTGAGTAAATGGACTCCTTCGACTCCAATTTCCGAAGTTCTTATGTTCCAAACTGGAATTGGTGAGGGGAAACCCCTCGACAGTTTGGTTACTTAGAGTCATAGAGTCACAGAGATGTACAGCATGGAAACAGACCCTTCAGTCCAACCCATCCATGCTGACCAGATATCCCAACCCAATCTAGTCCCACCTGCCAGCACCTGGCCCATATCCCTCCAAACCCTTCCTATTCATATACCCATCCAAATGCCTCTTAAATGTTGTAATTGTACCAGCCTCCACCACTTCCTCTGGCAGCTCATTCCATACACACACCACTCTCTGCATGGAAAAGTTGCCCCTTAGGTCTCTTTTATATCTTTCCCCTCTCACCCTAAACCTATGCCCTCTAGTCCTGGACTCCCACACCCCAGGGAAAAGACTTTGTCTATTTACCCTATCTATGCCCCTCATAGTTTTGTAAACCTCAATACGGTCACCCCTCAGCTTCCGATGCTCCAGGGAAAACAGCCCCAGCATGTACAGCCTCTCCCTGTAGCTCAAATCCTCCAACCCTGGCAACATCCTTGTAAATCTTTTATGAACTCTTTCAAGTTTCACAACATCTTTCCGAAAGGAAGGAGACCAGAATTGCATGCAATATTGCAACAATGGCCTAACCAATGTCCTGTACAGCCGCAACATGACCTCCCAACTCCTGTACTCAATGCTCTGACCAATCAAGGAAAACATACCAAACGCCTTCTTCACTATCCTATCTACCTGCGACTCCACTTTCAAGGAGCTATGAACCTGCACTCCAAGGTCTCTTTGTTCAGCAACACTCCCCAGGACCTTACCATTAAGTGTATAAGTCCTGTTAAGATTTGCTTTCCCAAAATGCAGCACCTCGCATTTATATGCATTAAACTGCATCTGCCACTTCTCAGCCCATTAGCCCATCTGGTCAAGATCCTGTTGTAATCTGAGGTAACCCTCTTCGCTGTCCACTACACCTCCAATTTTGGTGTCATCTGCAAACTAACTAACTGTATCTCTTATGCCACATCCAAATCATTTATGTAAATGACAAAAAGTAGAGGGCCCAGTACCGATCCTTGTGGTACTCCACTGGTCACAGGCCTCCAGTCTGAAAAACAACCCTCCACCACCACCCTCTGTCTTCTACCTTGAGCCAGTTCTGCATCCAAATGGCTAGTTCTCCCTGTATTCCATGAGATCTAACCTTGTGAACCAGTCTCCTATGGGGAACCTTGTTGAACGCCTTACTGAAGTCCATATAGATCACATCTACTGCTCTGCCCTCATCAATCTTCTTTCTTACTTCACCAAAAAAACCCAATCAAGTTTGTGAGACATGATTTCCCACGCACAAAGCCATGTTGACTATCCCGAATCAGTCCTTGCCTTTCCAAATACATGTACATCCTGTCCCTCAGGATTCCCTCCATCAACTTGCCCACCGCTGAGGTCAGGCTCACTGGTCTATAGTTCCCTGACTTGTCATCACCCTTCTTAAAGTGGCACCACATTAGCCAACCTCCAATCTTCCGGCACCTCACCTGTGACTATCGATGATACAAATATCTCAGCAAGAGGCCCAGCAATCACTTCTCTAGCTTCCCACAGAGTTCTCAGGTACACCTGAGCAGGTGCTGGGGATTTATCCACCTTTAACCGTTTCAAGACATCCAGCACTTCCTCCTCTGTAATCTGGACATTTTGCAAGATGTCACCATCTATTTCCCTACAGTCTATATCTTCCGTATCCTTTTCCACAGTAAATACTGATGCAAAATATTCATTTAGTATCTCCCCCATTTTCTACGGCTCCACACAAAGGCCGCCTTGCTGATCTTTGAGGGGCCCTATTCTCTCCCTAGTTACCCTTTTGTCCTTCATATACATGTGAACCACAAGGTGGATTTGGACGATATATAGACCAGTGCAGTGTCCCATGCAGTTGCTTGTCTTTGTGTTTAAGTGTATGAGGCCATGAAAAGATCAGCCATGATCGTATCGAATGGTGAAGCAGGCTCGATGGGCCGAATGGCCTACTCCTGCTCCTCGGTTCTGATGTTCTTCTGAGTGAACCCTGGAATAAGCCAAGCCAACGTACCCAGAGTACGATGGGGGTCCAGACTGGCATTGTTTACAAAGTGCTTGGGTCTTGATGTTGGATGAGGGCACGATCGGGGGTCAATTTTGCCCCTAATTCCCAGCCCCGTCCCCAATATGTCCACCTCTGTCCCATCTCTGTGGCGGGTTTGTGAAAATGGCCGAATTTTACTTGTCACCTTTTCCCAGCCTCGAGGAGATGGCTGGGAGCCCCGACGTTGTTGAACTTTTGCAGTCCGTGTGGTGAGGGTGCTGTTCGGCCGTGGGGAGGTGGGGAGAGGGGTGGGAGGGATGGTGGGGGTGATCTTCTAAGGCTTTGATCCCAGAGATGATGAAAGGAACACTGATACCGTTCGAGAGAGGGGTGAGAGGTTGAGAGGGAATCAGAGAGGGAGGGAACCTGCTCATTGGGCTGTCCCGGTTCTCCCATGAGGCCTCACAATAAAGGCCTAGTCTGGACAGCTTGGTGTCACATCAAGTACGGTTTGACTAACAATCACTAACGATCCTCGCACAGAGAGAGAGAGAAAGACAGAGAGGAAGAGGGCAAAGGGATGGAGGAGAAATGGGGGCAGGGATCATAGACAACGGTGAGGGTGCATGCTGATTGTTACAATGCAGGAACGTCAGGAGATCCTGGCCCTCTTAGGAATAAAGATGTCGATAGATTTGAGGATTGTCTCAGTTCTCCACAAGGATTGGCTCTGTAGCCAAGATGAATTGAGTAATTAATCAATCTCATTAATCTTTAAAAGGGAGTGCATTACTTTTGGCACAGGATAATCCCTGCAGAACACGCAGTGCTGACTCTGAAGAAATGAGTTCTGGTGAGGGATGTCCTTCAGACAGGAATCGGTTTAATCCTGAAGATTGACCACGGGGTCAGGAGAAGATTCAAATTCACCAATCCTTTCCACTGTCCCGTTCCATCAGAGCACGCCTGTCCCTGAACTCCATTTATTCATGTCCAGGGTTTTCTGTCATCCCGAGGCCCCCTCCCAGAACAATCAAACTCAACTGGGAACCTTCCAACATGCCCCCAATCTCAACGGTGAAGGCAGGGAAGGAGAGGCTTCCAGATGTCAACTCGCCTCCCCCTGACAGTGCAGCACTTCCTTAGTACTGACCCTCTGACAGTGTGGCACTCCCTCAGCACTGACCGTCTGACAGTGTGGCAGTCCCTCAGTACTGACCCTGTGAACAGTGCGGCTCTCCCTCAGTACTGATCCTCTGACAGTGTGGCAGTCCCTCAGCACTGACCCCCTGACAGTGCGGCACTCCCTCAGCACTGACCCTCTGACAGTGTGGCACTCCCTCAGCACTGACCCCCTGACAGTGCGGCACTCCCTCAGCACTGACCCCCTGACAGTGCGGCACTCCCTCAGTACTGACCCTCTGACAGTGTGGCACTCCCTCAGCACTGACCCCCTGACAGTGTGGCAGTCCCTCAGCACTGACCCCCTGACAGTGCGGCACTCCCTCAGCACTGACCCCCTGACAGTGCGGCACTCCCTCAGCACTGACCCTCTGACAGTGCGGCACTCCCTCAGCACTGACCCTCCGAGAGTGTGGCACTCCCTCAGCACTGACCCTCTGACAGTGCGGCACTCCCTCAGCACTGACCCTCTGACAGTGCGGCACTCCCTCAGCACTGACCCTCTGACAGTGCGGCACTCCCTCAGCACTGACCCTCCGAGAGTGTGGCACTCCCTCAGCACTGACCCTCTGACAGTGCGGCACTCCCTCAGCACTGACCCTCTGACAGTGCGGCACTCCCTCAGCACTGACCGTCTGACAGTGTGGCACTCCCTCAGGGAGGTAAAAACAATGACTGCAGATGCTGGAAACCAGATTCTGGATTAGTGCTGGAAGCAGCATCCAAGGAGCAGCAAAATTGACATTTCAGGCAAAAGCCCTTCATCAGGAATAAAGGCAGAGAGCCTGAAGCGTGGAGAGATAAGCTCGAGAGGGTGGGGGTAGGGAGAAAGTAGCATAGAGTACAATGGGTGAGTGGGGGAGGGGATGAAGGTAATAGGTCAGGGAGGAGAGGGGAGAGTGGATAGGTGGAAAAGGAGCTAGGCAGGTCGGACAAGTCCGGACAGGTCATGGGGACAGTGCTGAGCTGGAAGTTTGGAACCAGGGTGAGGTGGGGGAAGGGGAAATGAGGAAACTGTTGAAGTCCACATTGATGCCCTGGGGTTGAAGTATTCCGAGGCGGAAGATGAGGCGTTCTTCCTCCAGGCGTCTGGTGGTGAGGGAGCGGCGGTGAAGGAGGCCCAGGACCTCCATGTCCTCGGCAGAGTGGGAGGGGGAGTTGAAATGTTGGGCCACGGGGCGGTGTGGTTGATTGGTGGGGGTGTCCCAGAGATGTTCCCTAAAGCATTCTGCTAGGAGGCGCCCAGTCTCCCCAATGAAGAGGAGACTGCATCGGGGGCAACGGGTACAATAAATGATATTGGTGGATGTGCAGGTAAAACTTTGATGGATGTGGAAGGCTCCTTTAGGGCCTTGGATAGAGGTGAGGGAGGAGGTGTGGACACAGGTTTTACAGTTCCTGCGGTGGCAGGGGAAGGTGCCAGGACGGGAGGGTGGGTTGTAGGAAGGCATGCACCTGACCAGGTAGTCACGGAGGGAACGGTCTTTGCGGAAGTTGGAAAGGGGTGGGGAGGGAAATATATCCCTGGTGGTGGGACCCGTTTGGAGGTGGCGGAAAAGTCGGCAGATGATTTGGTTTATGGGAAGGTTTGTAGGGTGGACGGTGAGCACCAGGGGCTTCTGTCCTTGTTACAGTTGGAGGGGTGGGGTCTGAGGACGGAGGTGCGGGATGTGGACGAGATGCGTTGGAGGGCATCCTTAACCACGTGGGAAGATTGAACCTCTGACAGTGTGGCACTCCCTCAGCACTGAACCTCTGACAGTGTGGCGCTCCCTCAGTACTGACCTTCCGACAGTGTGGCGCTCCCTCAGTACTGACCCTCTGACAGTGTGGCACTCCCTCAGCACTGACCCTCTGACACTGTGGCACTCCCTCAGCACTGACCCTCTGACAGTGCGGCACTCCCTCAGTACTGACCCTCTGACAGTGCGGCACTGCTTCAGTACTGACCCTCTGACAGTGCGGCACTCCCTCAGTACTGACTCTCTGACAGTGCGGCACTCCCTCAGTACTGACCCTGTGACAGTACGGCACTCCCTCAGCACTGACCATCTGACAGTGCGGCACTCCTTCAGTACTGACCCTCTGACAGTGCGGCACTACCTCAGTACTGATCCTCTGACAGTGCGGCACTCCCTCAGTACTGACCCTCTGACAGTGCGGCACTGCTTCAGTACTGACCCTCTGACAGTGCGGCACTGCCTCAGTACTGACCCTCTGACAGTGCGGCACTCCCTCAGTACTGACCCTCTGACAATGCAGCACTCCCTCAGCACTGACCCTCTGACAGTGGAGCACTCCGTCATATGTGGCATGGTTTACATCTATAATTGAGTGAGTTACAGACTGGAATCTAATCGAGGGGTTCAGAGTGGTTTATATGTGGAATAACAGATACCTGGGAGTGAGTTACAGACTGGAATCTATTTGAATAGCTTTAGATGGTTTATATATCGAATAACAGAAGTGTTTATCACTGTTGTCATGTCGAAAACACAACAGCTGATTTATGTGCACCAGGCTCCCACGATCCGCAATGTGACAATGAGTGAATCATCTAATGTTAGTGATGTTGGAGGAAGGAGGGAGGGCTTAAATACTGATGTTCAGGAATGCCTGTGTGTCTCACTGGGCACTAGGACCCAGGAACTGGAGTCAGTGCCACTCAGAGGAACATATTTATAGTGGGCTGGTCGGAGCTGTCGAGTTGTCAGATCCACCGCAGGCAGGGAGGTGAGCAGGGCGAGAGCGAGAGGGATAAGAACACAAAGAAGTGAAGAAGATTTGAGACAGACGTCATGGCCTTCAGTACCACCAGCACCAGCTCCTACAGGAGAACTTTCGGGGGCAGTGTCTTGGGCTCTCCCCATCTCTCCAGGGCTTCCTACACCAGTGGGAGGCTGGGCGGAGGGGCATCTAACCTCTCCTCCAGCGTTCACATTTCCAAGTCCACCATGCTGCCCTCTTACTCCAGCTATCGGGTCAAGGCGCCATCCCGGGGCTACGAGGTGGTGGACTTCAGCCTGGCCGATGCCCTGAACCAGGAGTTTGTCCAGACGCGCACCAACGAGAAGGCCGAGATGCAGCACCTGAACGACCGCTTCGCCAGCTACATCGAGAAGGTGCGCTTCCTGGAGCAGCAGAACAAGGTGCTGGTGGCCGAGGTGAACAGGCTGAAGGGCCAGGAACCAGGCAGGATCAACGATCTCTACGAGCAGGAGATGAGGGAGCTCCGGCGCCAGATCGACGCACTGACCAACGAGAAGGTCCGAGTGGAGGTGGAGAGGGATAACCTGGCTGACGACCTGCAGAAGCTCAAACAGAGGTAGGACCGTGAAGTTACGGGGCAGGTAGGACGTGGACCCAGTCCAGAGGTAGGGACACTCCCACCACACTGCGAGAACACCCCACCCCACCCCATCCCCCTTGAGTAGCTGCGCCGAGCTTTATTCATAGCCAGGCACCTCACCTTTTGTCCTAAATCCATTTTCCAGCCACATCGAGTGCCAATCACCCCTTCCCCGTACCCCATGTGACAACACAGTGGCAGGCACTCCAAGTTTGAAGATTGTTAGCTTCACACCAGAAAGGGGAGTGTCCTGTCCAGGCTGGCACTGTCAGAGCTGTGCTATCAGAGGCTGTTGTTATTCCACCCAGGCTACCCTCTCAAATAGACACAGAAATGAGCATGGATGGGCATGACTTTGAAGAGAGCTCTCTCTCTCTCTCTCCATTGTCCAGGGCAATGTTTACCCTTCAGTCAGAAGCACAAAAACAGACCATTTGGTTATTGTCTCACCGTCATTTTGCAATTTGTGGGATCTTGCTGTGCACAAATTGCCTGCTGTCTTTCCTACTTTAGAGCAGTGGCTACACTTTGGGGGCTGTGTACTAACTTGGGACGTCCTCATCTTGAGAGTCATTTGAGAACTTTCACTGGTGAGATGAGAAGGTGTGAGCAACATTAATTCCCCATCCCTAATTGCCCTCCAACAGATTACCACTACCTTCTCAAGGGTAATTAAGGATAGGAAATAAATACTGAGCGAGCCAGCAGTGTCCACAACCTGTAAAATGGGGGGTGGGGGGGTTGAGGGGAGCTGTCGTCTTGTATTGCTGTAGTCCTGGGAGTGTGGGTAGACTCACAATGCCATCAGGGAGGGAACCCCAGGGAATTCAGCGACACTGAAGGAACGGCGATATATTTCCAAGTCAGGATGGTGAGTGGCTTGGAGGGGAACTTGCAGGGGGTGGGGTTCCCATGGATCTGCTGTCCTTGTCCTTCAAGAGGGTAGAGGTCATGGGTGTGGAAAGTGCTGTCTGAGGAGCCTTGATGCATCGCTGCTGAGTCTCTGATCGATGGTAGACACTGCTGTTACTGTGCACTGGATTGGAGTTCCGTTAAAATACAGGGGTTTCTGGAATTGTGCTGACCCCTGTATACTGAGGCTTTGATGAGCCACAGTGTCTTTAGACGATCGATCGATGAGGTTTTATGATATTTCTTCCCAACGAACCCTGAGCTGCTGTGGTATGATTGTGTCAGGTCACGAGCTGAAACTACACCTGAAAATGCATCATTAATCTCTCCAGGAGCACCCACCGATTCCGTCAGGGAATGGGAATCAGTCACTCAGACCGGGGTTTGACATGCATGGCATGATCCACATGGTGGGAGGGAAACACGTCCATATTTATTGGAAAATGTCTGGCCCTTGATGTGGAGAATGGACATAACTGAAGCCTCAGATCCCAGTGAGCTGCTCTGGGATAGCGTGAGAGTCCAGTGTGTGAGGACTATGTACCGTTAGGAACAGGAACTCTGATTCTGAGTGTGGAGGGTGGGGGGGGAATGGGAAAGTGGGAATTAATTTCTTTGGGCTGGGAAAGGATGGGAAAGCACAGGGATCACCGAATGGCAAGAGAAAGAGATTGGGTGAAATAGAGCGAGAGACTGGAATAATGAGTGAGAAACTGAGCTAAAAGGCAAGAGAGAGAGAGACTGGTCTAGTCAGAGAGAGAGGGAGAGACTGGGTTATTGAGAGAGAGAGAGAGAGAGAGAGACTGGGCTAGTGAGAGAGAGAGACACTGGGCTAGTGAGGGAGAGAGGGAGAGATTGGGCTAGTGAGAGAGAGGGAGAGCCTGGGCTAGTGAGAGAGAGAGAGACTGGGTTATTGAGAGAGAGAGGGAGAGAGAGAGAGAGAGACTGGGCTAGTGAGAGAGAGAGAGACTGGGCTAGTGAGAGAGAGAGGGAGAGATTGGGCTAGTGAGAGAGAGGGAGAGCCTGGGCTAGTGATAGAGAGAGGGAGAGACTGGGCTAGTGAGAGAGAGAGAGAGAGACTGGGCTAGTGAGAGAGAGAGTGGGAGAGATTGGGCTAGTGAGAGAGAGGGAGAGACTGGGCTAGTGAGAGAGAGAGAGAGGGAGAGATTGGGCTAGTGATAGAGAGAGAGAGGGAGAGACTGGGCTAGTGAGAGAGAGAGAGAGGGAGAGACTGGGCTAATGAGAGAGAGAGAGAGGGAAAGACTGGGCTAGTGAGAAAGAGAGAGAGGGAGAGACTGGGCTAATGAGAGAGAGAGGGGAGAGACTGGGCTAGTGAGAGAAAGACAGAGGGAGAGACTGGGCTAATGAGAGAGAGAGAGAGGGAAAGACTGGGCTAGTGAGAGTTAGAAAGAGAGGGGGAGACTGGACTAGAGTGAGAGAGAGAGGGAGAGACTGGGCTAGTGAGAGAGAGAGAGGGAGAGAGAGAGAGAGAGAGAGAGACAGGGCGAGTAAGAGACAGAGAGAGAGACTGGGCTAGAGTGAGAGAGAGAGAGAGAAAGACTGGGCTAGTAAGAGAGAGGGAGAGACTGGACTAATGTGAGAGAGAAAGAGAGAGATTGGGCTATTGAGAGGGAGAGAGAGGGAAACAGTGGGCTAGTGAGAGAGAGACTGAGAGTGAGCCAGTGAGTGTGAGTGTGTGTGTGTGAGAGAGAGAGACTGAGAGTGAACCAGTGAGTATGTGTGTGTGAGAGAGAGAGACTGAGAGTGAGCCAGTGAATGTGAGTGTGTGAGAGAGACTGAGTGAGCCTGTGAGTGTGTGTATGTGTGTGTGTGAGAGAGACTGAGAGTGAGCCTGTGTGTGTGTGTATGTGTGTGAGAGAGAGAGAGACTGAGAGTGAGCCTGTGAGTGTGAGTGTGAGAGAGACTGAGAGTGAGCCTGTGAGTGTGAGTGTGTGTGTGCATATGAGTGAGAGAGACTGAGCATAAGCCAGTGAGTGTGAGTGTGTGTGAGAGAGAGAGACTGAGAGTGAGCCAGTGAGTGTGAGTGTGTGTGAGAGAGACTGAGTGAGCCAGTGAGTGTGTATGAGTGTGAGTGTGTGAGAGACTGAGAGTGAGCCTGTGAGTGTGAGTGTGTGTGAGAGACTGAGTGAGCCTGAGTGTGAGTCTGTGTGTGAGAGAGAGAGACTGAGAGTGAGCCAGTGAGTGTGAGTGTGTATGAGAGACTGAGTGAGCCAGTGAGTGTGTATGAGTGTGAGTGTGTGAGAGACTGAGAGTGAGCCAGTGAGTGTGTATGTGTGTGTGAGAGAGAGCGAGACTGAGAGTGAGCCAGTGAGTGTGAGTGTGTGAGAGACTGAGAGTGAGCCAGTGAGTGTGAGTGTGTGTGATTGGAGATTGCGATCAGATCCAATTTCTGACTGCAGCCCCTTTTCGCCACTGACCATTAGTTAAAAATTACCAGAGTAAATGTGAAAGATGTTGCTGTCACTGTAACCGAGTCAAACACTTGGCAGTAAGTCGCACTCTGTAATTTAATCAGCCTTTGATGTAGCAACTGGTTAATTAACTTTCAGCTCGTTCCCACTGGGCACCGTGTGGCAGGTCTGACCTTGGCTGTGTGAACGTTAGACACAATGGGGTCTCTCCGAAACACTGGGAAGGACCTGAAATGGGCTCTACCGTGGAAGGCGAGAGAGGTCTTGGGGTTCAGTGGTAGGATCCCTACCTCTGAGTCTGGAGGCCTGGGTACAAGCCCACCAGCCCAGAGGTGTGTAATAACATCTCTGAGCAAGTTGGTCAGGAGAATCTCTGCTGTGGGATTCACAGGTTTTACTCCAAGCGGCGACTGAGCTGAACTCCTTCCAATCCAACTCTCGACGGAATCCCTGAAGTTAAAGGGGGAGAAAGTGAGGACTGCAGATCAGAGAGCGAAAGTGTGGGGCTGGAAAAGCACAGTCGGTCAGGCAGCATCTGAGGAGCAGGAGGGCCAGCGTTTTGGGCAGGAGCTCTTCATCAGGAAGGTGGGGGATGGCCCAAGGGGGCTGAGAGATAAATAGGAGGGGGGTGCGGCTGGGGGGGGAAGGTAACTGGGAATGTGATAGGTCGGTGAAGGTGAGGATAAAGGTGGATAAAGGATAAATCTCCAATCAAACACACTCCCTAACTCACTCTCAGTCTCTCACACACACACAAACTTCCTAACTCACTCTCTCTCTCACACACACACACACTCCCTAACTCACTCTCTCTCTCTCACACACACACACTCCCTAACTCACTCTCAGTCTCTCTCACACGCACACACACACACACACACACACACACCCTCCCTAACTCACTCTCAGTCTCTCTCTCTCGCACACACACACTCACTGGCTCCGACAGATAGGACTGATCCTCTGAATTTAATCCGCTCCATTGTGAGCCAGACCCCCAGTTGCCTGCACCCTTGAGCTCTCGAATTTCCTTTTTTAACCTCTCTGCCTCTTCATTTCTCTCTCTCGACCTCAATTATCCCTCTCGCTCTCTCTCTTTCTCTCTCTTTTCTTCCCTTTCTTGTCCTTCAATGTGTTCCTATAAACCTCGCTCTGTAACTATCAATTTGTCTGAAGGTCTTCTCCTGTAGCTTGGTATTAAATTTTGTCTGACAATCAATCGCTGCTTAAAAAAACACCTCGAGATATTTTACTGCCTCTGGAAGCTAGCGAAATGCATAATGTTGTCATGATCCTGTAAAAAGTTCTTCCTGGAGATTGCTCCCTAAGGGCATTGTGGGTCCACCTACAGCAAGAAGGCAGCTCACCCCCACCTTCGCAAGGGGCAACTAGGGACGGGTGATAAATACTGGGCCCAGCCAAGTCCCAAAGGAGAGTTTAAAAACCAATATCTTGTGATTCTGAAACAGCCACGGCGATACAATTCCCAGAGTTGGACTGGAACTCCTACCCCATGTATCCAGGGATCCTGGCTCACTGTTGGGATTGTCTCATCTCCCCGAGATCCTCACTCTGTCCCCGCACCACCCCCACCCCCCCCCACTTCCCAAAGGCAGGACGGTGACAGCTGTGGGAGCGTCATTGCGTTAATAATCTGGAGGCTAAGCTCCAGGGTCACGGATTCGAATCCCACTGTGGCAGCTGGATCACTCTGAGACAAACTCACCAAACCAGGAATATGGAGCTGGCTTCAATAACGGTGACCATGGCAACCATCAGCGATTGTTGTGAAAAGCCCCATCTGGGTCTTTATTGTCCCTGAGGGAAGGAAATCTCCCATCCCAACCCGGTCTGGCCTACACGTGACTCCAGACCCACTGGTCAAGCTGCCTCTGAAATAGCCTCCTAGATGGGAAAACCAGTAGCAGTTGAGATTGACTCATGCTGGTCTGACTCACCCCTATACCTTGGGGCGGTTTGTTTATAGTTTCACTGATGCGCTGAGGGTGTGGTGACTCACCTGTGGCTTCCAAAACTGGAATGGGAGCATTGCCTCCAGTGGAGACGCTGGCAGGGCTGTGGGGGAAGAGAGGGACTTTACTCAGTGCTGTCCCTATGCTGGGAGTGTCCAAGGAACAGGAAATTCGACGTTTCGGGCCAGAGCCCTTCATCAGGATTTCCTGTTCCTTGGATGCTGCCTGACCTGCTGTGCTTTAACCAGCAACACATTTTCAGCTCTGATCTCCAGCATCTGCAGACCTCACTTTTTACCCTATCCTGCGAGTGTTTGATGGGGAGAGTGTAGAGGGAGTTTTACTCTGTAACTAACCCCGTGCTGTCCCTGTCCTGGGAGTGTTTGATGGGGACAGTGTAGAGGGAGCTTTACTCTGTAACTAACCCCGTGCTGTCCCTGTCCTGGGAGTGTTTGATGGGGACAGTGTAGAGGGAGCTTTACTCTGTATTTAACCCTGTGCTGTCCCTGTCTGGGAGTGTTTGATGGGGACAGTGCAGAGAGATGCTGCCTGGCCTGCTGTGCTTTGACCAGCAACACATTTTCAACAGTGTAGAGAGAGCTTTACTCTGTATCTAACCCCGTGCTGTCCCTGTCCCTGGGACAGTTTGATGGGGAGAGTGTAGAGGGAGCTTTACTCTGTATCTAACCCCGTGCTGTCCCTGTCCCTGGGACAGTTTGATGGGGAGAGTGTAGAGGGAGCTTTACTCTGTATCTAACCCCGTGCTGTCCCTGTCCTGGGACAGTTTGATGGGGAGAGTGTAGAGGGAGCTTTACTCTGTATCTAACCCCGTGCTGTCCCTGTCCTGGGACAGTTTGTTGGGGACTGTAGTGAACGAACTTTACTTTCAGTTTAACCGAGTAGAGAGAGCTTTACTGCTGGTGACAGTCCGTGTATCAGATGTGACTCCTGTAACTGTATCTGAGCGAGATAAAGCACTATTCTGAGCTGGCAGCTCAGCGATGAAAGGGAAAGTATTTTGCCTGATATCTGTCCACAAACAGATCTTCCTCCCCCCTCTGCAGCACTTGTCCTTGGGAGAAAATGTGTGATTATTTTAAGTCAGGTCATTTAAAGCTTTCTATACCATGTTGCTGACCATAAATGGAGAAATGGATGGAGTAAAGGAGGGGGGAGGGAGGGAAATGAGTGTTAAATGATTGCGTCAAGTAACTTGCAAACAATCCAACAGGGTGACTGACTAAGAAACAAAGCTGGAAGGGGAACAGATCTGGAGTTTATATTTCAGTTAATTTGTAGGATACCTAAATGTGAAAGTAGGCCATTTGGCCCATTGATTCCATACTATCCATCCAAGGGGCTTCACTCCCTATCTTTGTAACCCTCCACTCCCCACAGCCAACCCATACATCCCTGAACACTGTGGGCAGTTTAGCATGGCCATCTCTGCACTGTGGGAGGAACCCAGAGCACCCAAAAGAAACCCACCCAGACACGGGGAGAACGTGCAAACTCCACACAGACAGTCGCCCGAGGCTGGAATCGAACACAGTTCCCTGGTGCTGTGAGGCAGCAGTGCCAACCACTGACCAACCTTGGAAACCTTCAGCAGATGCGTGACTGTAGTGTAATAATATTTCCCTTCCCTCTTGAGATCATTGTCCAGTATCAGTCTGGGGTCATCCAGAGATTGGAGGTCAGGGGCACAGGGGGTGGAATGACAATTTTGCCAATATTTAGTCAACACCGCAATTGTGTTGGATGTATCTCAGCGAGAGGTGGAACCAGAAAACTGTGTGTTTGAGTCACACTTTAGAGACCTGAAAGGGGTAATGCTGAGGAAGTGCTGTCCTGGCAGCGAGATATTAAACCAAGGCCCCTTGTCCCTCTGCTGTAAGTTTCCCATTGACACCATTTTGGGGGAGAATCGAGGATTTCACTCTAGACCAGAACAGTACGGTCCCCCGATCAACACCAACAAATACAAACAGCTCCACACTGTGGGATCTTGATGTGTGAAAAATGGTTGCTGCGTTCCCTCCATTGAGGAACTTGAAGAGAGTGGGAGCACACACAGGGTAGGAGCTCATTAACTGTAATGTGGTTCCGGGGATATCCTCCTCACTCTATGCAGGATGCTATGGAAATGCAAGTTGTATCACAGGAAGTTGATACACTTTCTCCTCCCCCCCTCCCCCGACACTTGAGGTGGGAGTAGGGCCGCTCGTGGTGGTCTCAATAGTAATTCCCAATGTTGCGTCAGCCCCTAACCCACCTTCACCCCATTGGGGAGGGTCTGGAGGTGAGCGTGATGGGTGGGTGGGTTACAAAGACCAGAGGATTCCGCCATCTTGCTTTGGGGATTGGGAGTGGGAGGCTGGGTGGGTGCAGGAGTTGGGGGCAGTGGGTGCAGGGGTTGGCGGGGGATATGTATAATTCGACTGTTTGTCCAAAAAAAATCAGGCAGGAATTCCCAACTGGATCAGGGTGAGTGTGGGTCGACCAGGCTTCCTTCACTTGAATGGTAGAACAGGCTTGAAGGGCCAAAGGGCCTACTGGTAGCTTCTCTGTTTCTTGTGAGATGAGTTGAGGCTGAGGTTGCTTTCTCTGGTGCTCAGATGTTTGGAAGAGTCGGGTCTGGTCCCGGTCTGGGAGTGACCGCACCGACAGTATATCACGCTGATGACTCCATGACCCAGAATGGCCCAGGAAGTGGTTCCTGGAGAGCAGCTCTGTAAAACAATATCAGGTCTGTCTGCATTACTGCCTCATCTACTTCCTTAGCAACAGATACAATTACAACAGCTTACAGTTCTGGAGAAACGAGAGCTGGGTTGGGCCTTGCGACCCCAGAAGCCTCCTCTATCACCCATTCAGATCATCGCCAACCTCTCCACCTCCACCCCTCACTTTTCCCATCCTCTCCATTCCTCCTTTTCCCACCCCCTCCATCGCCTCCCCTTTTCCCACCTTGTCTCATTCCCTTCGGTTCTCTCAGGTAACAAAAACCTCTCGACCACACAATTCCAAACGGACAGGCTGGGACAATGTGAATGGTTGAATTTTGACTCTGGGTCAGATTAAGAGACATTAGGACAGGTGAGCTAAAACTGGGTCAAAGCAGTCAGAGTCCTTGAGATGGACAGCACAGAAACAGACCCTTCGGTCAAACTCATCCATACCGACCAGATATCCCAACCCAATCTAGTCCCACCTGCCAGCACCCGGCCCATATCCCTCTAAACCCTTCCTATTCATATACCCATCCAGGTGCCTCTTAAATGTTGTAATTGTACCAGCCTCCACCACATCCTCTGATAGCTCATTCCATACACGCACCACCCTCTGTGTGAAAACATTGCCCCTTAGGTCTCTTTTATATCTTTCCCCTCTCATCTAAACCTATGCCCTCTAGTTCAGGATTCCCCGACCCCAGGGAAAGACTTTGTCTATCCTATCCATGCCCCTCATGATTTTGTAAACCTCTATAAGGTCACCCCTCAGCCTCCGACACTCCAGGGAAAACAGCCCCAGCCTGTTCAGCCTCTCCCTGTAGCTCAAACCCTCCAACCCTGGCAACATCCTTGTAAATCTTTTGTGATCCCTTTCAAGTTTCACAACATCCTTCCGATAGGAACGAGACCAGAATTGCACACAATATTCCAACAGTGGCCTAATCAATGTCCTGTGGAGGTGTAAGAACGATAGAGATGGGAAGAGGTGGGAGCACCGAGTCCCAGAGATCAGTCACCAACCAGCGAGAGACTCAGCAGCCAATGGTGGAGTTATTAACATCAGGAATGGACACAGGGCCAGATAGGGAGGAGATCTCAGTTCAATTCTTCTGTCACCTCTGCTCCCTGGCCCCCTGTTTCCACATTTTCTTTAAAGTGATGCACTAATGAGGCATGGGCAATCAGAGAAAGTGATTCTCACCCAGTGAGTAGTTAGGGTCTGGAATGCTCGACTTGGAGTGTGGGGGAGGTAGCTTCCATGAGGGAGGTCAAAGAGGGTCTGTTTCACGCTCTCTCTGGGAGGGTCGTGAGTCTCCGGAACTCCTTGTTCCAGAGAGGAGGGGGGGGCGGAGTCCTTGTGCATATTTAACAATGTGCAAGAGTATGACAAAAAGGCAGGAGATAGGCACTCAATAATGAAGCAGTGTCGGAATGATGGGCCAAATGGCCTCCTCCAGTATCGGAATGATTCTGTGATTCTGAATCCTAGCCTCTGATCTCACACATCCTAACTCACAAGCAGTCCTCGACACCCTTCAACTCTTGTGTTCACTGATTACACTGGGGCCTAGTCCCTGTTACACAGCCGTAGTCCTGGACAGTGGGAATCGATTACCAGTGAGCTTATGCATTACAATCACAGCTGCTGGGTTGCATATAGACTGTCAGATTGTCCTGCCACATGTCTGAAGGTGACTGAGTTGAGTCAGAAGCAGACAGGAGCCATCGGTTTATTATTAGCATCGCCGAGTACAAAAATAAACAAGTTGTTTCGAAACATTTACAAGTGCCTGCTGATGGGATTATTGTTAAACCTGGATGCCAAACCTCAGGCAGGATGTCCAGATCTCGGTGAGGGAACAGAGGAGATGATTGGGAGGTACGAAAATGGAGAGGGAGGTCAGTAGATGTGGAGCTGGGAAAGTCCTGGTATGGTAGGAAGATCGTATGGGGAAAGGCTGAGACACTTGGGGCTGTTTTCATTGGAGAAAAGAAGGTTTAGGGGTGACTTGATAGAGGGGTACAAGCTGATTAGGGGTTTAGAAAGGGTTGACCATGAGAACCTTTTTCCACGTATGGAGTCAGCTATTACAAGGGGTCATAGCTTTAAATTAAGGGGGGTTGGTATAGGACAGATGTTAGGGGTAGATTCTTTACTCAGCGAGTCGTGAGTTCATGGAATGCCCTGCCAGTAGCAGTGGTGGACTCTCCCTCTTTATGGTCATTTAAACGGGCATTGGATAGGCATATGGAGGTTATTGGGCTAGTGTAGGTTAGGTGGGCTTCGGTCGGCGCAACATCGAGGGCTGAAGGGCCTGTACTGCGCTGTATTTTTCTATGTTCTATGTTCTACAGCAGGTCAGACAGCAGCCGAGGAGCAGGAGGGTCAGAACCAAAGGCTCTGTCCCGAAACGTTGACTTTCCTGCCACACGGATGCTGCCTGACCTGCTGTGCTTTTCCAGCGCCACATCCACTGACTCTGGCTTCCAGCATCTGCGGTGCTCACTGTCTCCAGAATGCTAAAATGGGAACCGTGCTGAGGGAGCTCAGGTGTGCAGAGTGTTTCAGAGTAAAGGGGCGACCATTTACAATTTATTTAAGGAGGAATATCTTCTCCCAGAGGATTGGGAGTCTCTGACACAGAGCTCTGTGGGGGCAGAGTCCTTGTGTGTATATTTAAGGCTGAGATCGATAGATTCTCAGTCAATCGGGGAATCGAGGGTTACAGGGAAAGGGCAGGAATGTCAGGTCAGACATGATCCGATCGAAGGATGGAGCAGGCCGGAAGAGCTGAATGGCCTACTCCTATTTCTTACGGATGGGGAAGGTGACGCTGTTTTTCATGGAGCAGGGAAGGTGAAGGGGAGATTAAGCAAAGGGGTTTTGATGGATGGAGGAAGTGGATTCCATGAGGGAAGAAGATGAACAGAAATTGGAACGCGCTGCTGAGAAAGGGCGGTGGAAGCATATTCAACAGGAAAGTTCCAAAGGGATTTGGATAAATAGATGAAGGAGAAGATTTTGCAGAAACCGTGTTTGGGAATGAGCAGGGGAGTGGGACTCTCTTACACACAATGATTGTGTAAAACCGATGCCTCTTACTCCCCTCCTGCTTTGCTCAGTTCCCCTTCCGTTTAGGAGCCAGGGTTGACTGTGGGATCAAAATCTCACCTCGGGATTAGACACACGCAGAATTCAGCGGCCTGTCTGTCATAGGGTCAGAGATGTACAGCATGGAAACAGACCCTTCGGTCCAGCCCGCCCATACCGACCAGATATAGTTCCCTGACTGCAGATATGAGGAAAAGCAGGGAAATTTTCCTCATGTCCGAACAATATTTATCCCATTATCACTTCACTGCACCATGTGACAGCTCATTCACTGTTTGCAGGAACTTTTCAATGTCTTTTTTATTCATTTGTGGGCATCGTTGGCTGGGCCCAGTATTTATTGCCTGTCCCTAGTTGCCCCTTGAGAAGGTGGGGGTGAGCTGCCTTCTTGAACCGCTGCAGTCCATGTGCTGTGGGTAGACCCACAATGTCCCTGAGGGAGGGAATTCCGGGATTCTGACCCAGCGACAGTGAAGGAACGGCGATATATTTCCAAGTCAGGATGGTGACTGGCTTGGGGGTGAGGGGGGGTGGTGGGGGTGGGGGGGTTGGGGGTGGGGGTGGGGTCTTGCTGGGGTTGGTGTTCCCATGTTCCCATGTATCTGCTGCCCCTGTCCTTCAGGGTGGAAGTGGCCGTGGGTTTGGAAGGTGCTGTCTGAGTATCCTTTTGCAGTGTGTCTTGTAGATAGCGCACACTGATGCCACTGAGCATTAATGGTGGAGGGAGGGGGTGTTTGTGGATGTGGCTGCTTTGTCCTGGATGGTGTTGAGCTTCTTGAGTGTTGTTGGAGCTGTACCCATCCATGAAAGTGGGGAGTATTCCATCACACTCCTGACTTGTGTCTTGTAGATGGGTAGCAGGGATAATCCAGGTAATTATAGACCGGTCAGCCTGGTGTCAGAGGTAGGGAAGCTGCTGGAGACGATACTAAAGGATAATATCTATTCCCATTTGGAAGAAAATGGGCCTCTTAGTGATAAGCAACATGGTTTTGTGCAGGGAAGGTCGTGTCTTACCAACTTAATAGAAATCTTTGAGGAAATGACAAAGTTGATTGATGAGGGAAGGGCTGTAGATGTCATATACATGGATATCAGTAAGGCATTTGATAAGGTTCCCCATGGTAGGCTGATGGAGAAAGTGAAGTCACATGGGGTCCAGGGTGTACTAGCTAGGTGGATAGTGAACTGGCTGGGCAACAGGAGACAGAGAGTAGTCGTGGAAGGGAGTTTCTCAAAATGGAGACCTGTGACAGTGATGTCCCCCAGGGATCTGTGTTGGGGACACTGTTGTTGGTGATATACATAAATAAATCTGGAGGAAGGTGTAGGTGGTCTGATTAGCAATTTTGCAGATGACACTAAAATTGATGGAGTAGCAGATAGTGAAAGGGACTGTCAGAGAATGTAGCAGCATATGGATAGTCTGGAGAGATGGACAGAGAAATGGCAGATGAGTTCACTCCAGGCAAATGCGAGGTGATCATTTTGGAATTCAAGAGCAAACTATACAGTAAATGGAAAAGCCATGAGGGGGAACCTGATTGAGGTCTACAAAATCATGAGAGGTATAGACATGGTGGATAGCAAGAAGCTTTTTCCCAGAGTGGGGGACTCAGTTACGAGGGATCATTAGTTCAAGGAGAGAGAGGAAAAGTTTAAGGGAAATATGTGTGTAAAGTTCTTTATGCAGAGGGTAGTAGGTGCCTGGAACACGTTGCCAGCGGAGATGGTAGAGGTGGGCATGATGGCGTCATTGAAGATGCAGGCTGAAAATGTGTTGCTGGAAAAGCGCAGCAGGTCAGGCAGCATCCAAGGAACGGGAGATTTGACGTTTTGGGCATAAGCCCTTCTTCAAGACAGATACATGAATGGGCAGGGAGCAGAGGGACACAGATCCTTGGAAAATAGGAACCAGGTTTAGATTGAGGATCTGGATCGGCGCAGGCTTGGAGGGCCTGTTCCTGTGCTGTAATGTTCTTTGCTCTTTGAATTATTATCTCTCGCAGTATTAAGTTGAACACAGAGGCTCTCACAGATAGTAAGAGGAATATCCGACTAATTTGGTTCAGAGATTTTAATGAAAGGATGAGAAGGACCCAGGGAAAGCTCCCCTTCCCTTTGTTTACAAACGTGCCACAGGAGCTTTTAAAACTGGAGAAAGCATCTGACCCTTATGGCAGGGGGTGAGGGAGTGGGGGAGGGAAATCTCTGACTGACCAGCACTCCTTCAGTACTGCTCAGGAATGATTCAGTTCGACGTATCCCAGTCTCGGGAATCAGATTAGAACCCATCATTTACGACTGAGATAGGAGAGAATGCTGCCCATTGATCCAGGGCTGACTAGCTGAGGTGACTGGAAAAATGGAGGGTTCCACCAACTGGGCCTATAGTTAGAAAGACGACTCTGTGCCAGAGACCTCAAGCAGCTGGGGCGAGAGCAAATTTAATGCGAGAACAGCTGAGAACAAACGTAAAAATAGCAGCAACGTCAAGGGCATGCAGGACTTAAAATAACAAATTCCAATTGCAAGAGGAGGTTAGCAAATGGATACTCACCAAAAATAACTGCACATGGCCGCCTCGAGGGTCAGGGGTTGGGTAGGACCTCCAGCAAAGAGTAGGATGGGGCCTAGTAGGGTGACCCTGTAAAAGGATAAAGTGAGGCCTAGGATAATAAGGAAGAATGAGGCCCAGGACAAAGGCAGATGACTAGAGGAGGTTAAGGTAGAGGGCGAGGCCTGGGTCAAGCAGGTCAAGTGAGGCCTGGCATAAAGGAAGGAAAAACTGAAACAAAGGCATAAGTTGAGGCCTGAAAATGTGTTGCTGGTTAAAGCACAGCAGGTCAGGCAGCATCCAAGGAACAGGAAATTCGACGATGAAGGGCTCTGGCCCGAAATGTCGAATTTCCTGTTCCTTGGATGCTGCCTGACCTGCTGTGCTTTAACCAGCAACACATTTTCAACTCTGATCTCCAGCATCTGCAGACCTCACTTTTTACTCATAAGTTGAGGCCGTCTGTTAAGGTAAGGCCTAATGCAAAGGATAGGGTGAGACCCAGTATGGAAAGGCCTGTAGTACATGAGGGATCGAGTGACCCCAAGGGTAAGGGGTATGCTGAGGCCTAGAGGCCACTTGGCAGTGGAGTGAGGCCTGGGATAAGGGGCAGGATTTGAGGCCTGGGAGGTTGAGGCCTAGGGCAAGGGAGATGGTGATGCTATGGACAATCAAGAGGTATAGTGGGGGCAAGGGATAGGGTTGAGTTTTGGATGGTGAGGCCAGTGGGAGAAGAAAATGAGACTTATAGAGTGATGCCCAAGGGATAGGTCAAGGATCAGGAAAAAAATAGAGTGAGATTTAAGACAAGCAGATAAGCTAGATCTCGAACAAGATGAAAAAGGAGCAATTCTTTGCGAAGTAACTCCAAGAGGTCAGTTCCCGTCACCAAGTCACCCTTAATTTACACGGGGAGACTGATCCTTTTTCCTCAGGGCCAGCCCTCAGAGTGAGCAGAACCTCTGACCCTCCTGTTTATATCTGTCAGCCAGGGCTCCCTAATTGGACCAGGTTAATAGCCCCAATCAGGGAACTCACATTCTATGACAATAGACAATAGGTGCAGGAGTAGGCCATTCTGCCCTTTGAGCCAGCACCACCATTCATTATGATCATGGCTGATCATCCTCAATCATTATCCTGTTCCTGCCTTATCCCCATAACCCTTGATTCCACTATCCTTAAGAGCTCTATCCAACCCTTTCTTGAAAGTATCCAGAGACTGGGCCTCCACTGCCCTCTGGGGCAGAGCATTCCACACACCCACCACTCTCTGGGTGAAAAGGCTTCTCCTCAACTCTGTTCTAAAAGGACTACCCCTTATTTTTAAACTGCCCACTTGGCTGACCTCATTACAATCACTGCACTTGGTCAGATTATCGTGCTCAGGACAGTGTGGGGGACTTGGTTGAGTTGGCCACTCACCCAGATTAACATCAAAGACAGAAGGGAAGCCATTCGAAAGAAACAATGTGTAAAGTCAATATATGATTGAGATGGAGATCACTGAAGCGTTACCCTTTCCTCACAGGTTACAAGATGAGATCCAACTGAAGGAGGAAGCTGAAAACAATCTTGCTGCTTTCCGACATGTAAGTCCAGTATTCTGATCACAGAAAAATCCCAGAAGGACGTTAAAAAAAAGGAATTTTTTTTAGAACTTACTTCCAACTCTTCAGCTCACTGATTGTGAAATAGTTTCAGCAATGGGGAGAAAAGAGATTTGGACTGTCACAGAATCACCCAATCAGGTGCTGAAGGGACTGCTCTTTTTCTGATTGGCTGCTGGTGACAGTGGGGGGGGAAAGGAAGCACCAATGGCAGGGAATATTGGGACATGGTGGGTGGCCATTCCAGGGACCTTGTGGTACTATTGACCCAGGCCACGTTCTGGAATCTGTGAAGTTTGAATTCAAAGTGAAAAGAAATCTGGGGCCAAGAGGTCAATAATGGTCATGATACCATTGTTGTAAAAGCCCATCTGGTTCACACCTTTAGGTTACATTCCCTACAGTGTGGAAACAGGCCCTTCAGCCCAACAAGTCCACACTGACCCTCCGAAGAGTAACTCACCCAGACCCATTTCCCTACATTTCCCTCTCACTAATTCAGCTAACACTACGGGCAATTTAGCATGGCCAATCCACCCTGACCTGCACACCTTTGGACTGTGGGAGGAAACCGGAGCACCCGGAGGAAACCCGCGCAAACGCGGGGAGAATGTGCAAACTCCACACGGACAGTCGTGTGAGACTGGAATCGGATCCAGGTTTCTGGCCTGGTAAGGCAACAATATTAACCACTGAGTGACCGTGCAGCCCTTTGTGGTATCGTCTGAGGAACAGTCACATCATCTGAGGAACAGCAGTTCCCAGCTAAAAGCTCTCATTCCAATCCCAAACGGGTGGCAAATAAATTCAGTTCATTAATCTGGAATTTTTGTTTACGAGGAAGAAGTTGTTATAGTCCTGCGGGCTAAAGGGATTAAAAAGTACCGGGAGAAAGCAGGAACAGGGAACGGAGTTGGATGTTCGGACATGATCATACCGATAAAAGTTCACAAATATTTTGTTAGGCCACATTTCAAATATTGTGTTTTGGGAAGGATGTAGAGGCTTTAGAGAGGGTGCAGAAGAGGTTTACCAGGATGGCTGCCTGGATTGGAGGGTATAAGCTACAAGTAGAGGGTGGACAAACATGGATTGTCTTCACTAGAGCTTGGAAACTGAGGGGCATCCTGATAGAAGTCTCTAACATTATGAGAGGCCCGGGTCAGGTGGAGAGTCAGAGTCTTTTTCCCAGAGTGAGGATGTCAAATACTTGGGGACATAGGTTTAAGGTGAGAGGGGAGAGGTTGAAGGGAGATGTGTGAGGCAAGTGTTTTTATACAGAGGGTGGTAGGTGTCTGGAACTTAGGGGAGGTGGGAGAAGCAGATACAATAGCAATGGTCAAGAAACATTATACAGATGCAGGAACAGGCGGGGAATAGAGGGATGGCATCATTGTTTGCACAGACACGGCCTGTTCCTGTGCTGTACAGTTCTATGAATGGCAGAGCAGGCTTGAAGGGCTGAATGGCCTCCTCCTATCCTCTATGTGTGAATTGAAAGTAAGTGCTTCTCTAAAGGGACGCCATAATGGCTCACTGGTTAGCACTGCTGCCTCACAGCACCAGGATCCTCAGTTCAACTCCAGCCTCAGACAACTGTGTGTGAAGTTTGCACATTCTCCCCGTGTCTGTGTGGGTTTCCTCTGGATTCCTCCCACAGTCCAAAGATGTGCCAGTCAGGTGAATTGGCCATGGGAAATTGCCCATAGTGTTAGGTGCATTAGTCAGAGGTAAATGTAGGGGAATGGGTCTGGGTGGGTTACTCTTTGGAGTGCTAGTGTGGACTTGTTGGGCCGAAGGGCCTGTTTCCACACTGTAGAGAATCTAATCTAAACCCTGGGCTCTGTTGCAGTGGGGGAGCTGCATTCTTGACAAAATGTAGCCAAGAGAGGTTTTGGAAGATGGATTTTGTTGTATAACACTCAGTCAGGTGAGGATAAAGCGAGGCAGACCTCTCTGAGCCGTCTGCATCCTCCTCTAACTCCCGGCACAGAGCATCCTGATTTAAGGAGCCTCCCACTCTCCTGTGTTATATTTAGAAGTTGACATTCTAAATTAAACTCCATCTGCCACTCCTTGGCCCATCTGGTCCAGATCCTGTTGTAATATGAAGCAACCTCTTCGCTATCCACTACACCTCCAATTTTGGTGTCATCTGCAAACTTACTAACTGTACCTCTTATGCTCACATCCAAATCATTTACGTAAATGACAAAAAGTAGAGGACCCAGCACCGATCCTTGTGGCACTCCACTGGTCACAGGCCTCCAGTCTGTAAAACAACCTCCACCACCACCCTCTGTCTTCTACCTTTGAGTCAGTTCTGTATCCAAATGGCTAGTTCTCCCTGTATTCCATGAGATCTAACCTTGCTAACCAGTTTACCACAAGGAACCTTGTCAAATGCTTTACAGAGGTCCATATAGGACAAATCCACCACTCTGCCCTCATCAGTCCTCTTCATGACTTCTTCAAAAATTTTTGTCAGGTTAACGAGACATGATTTTCCATGCACAAAGCCATGTTGACTATAGGTAGGATAATGAAGAAGGCTATGGATTACTGGTGCTGGAAGAGCACAGCAGATCAGGCAGCATCTGAAGGCTTTTGGTATGCTTTCCTTTATTGGTCAGAGTATTGAGTACAGGAGTTGGGAGGTCATGTTGCGGCTGTACAGGACATTGGTTATGGAATACTGTGTGCATTACTGGTCTCCCTCTTATAGGAAGGATATTGTGAAACTTGAAAGGGTTCAGAAAACATTTGTAAGGTTGTGGTCAGGGTTGGAGGATTTGAGCTACAGGGAGAGGCTGAAAAGGCTGGGGCTGTTTTCCCAGGAGCGTCAGAGGCTGAGGGGTGACCTTATAGAGGTTTATAAAATTATGAGGGGCATGGATAGGGTAAATAAGCAAAGTCTTTTCCCTGGGGTCGGGGAGTCCAGAAGTAGAGGGTATAGGTTTAGGGTGAGAGGGGAAAGATATAAAAGAGACCTAAGGGGCACCGTTTTCACACAGAGGGTGGTACGTGTATGGAATGAGCTGCCAGAGGAAGTGGTGGAGGCTGGTACAATTGCAACATTTAAGAGGCATTTGGATGGGTATATGAATAGGAAGGGTTTGGAGGGATATGGGCCGGTTGTTGGCAGGTGGAACTAGATTGGGTTGGGATATCTGGTCAGCATGGACAGGTTGGACCGAAGGGTCTGTTTCTGTGCTGCACATCTCTATGACTCCATCAGGGCAGTCGGAATAATCTCACCGTGTAAGGGAGCAGTGGGAAAACCTCACGGCCACAGCAGCTTTCCTTTCTGCCTCTAGGACGTGGATGCAGCCACCCTGGCTCGCCTGGACCTCGAGCGAAGGATTGAAGCCCTCCAGGAGGAGATTGCATTCCTCAAGAAAGTACATGAGGAGGTGAGTCAACGGCAACGCCCCTTCCTCAAACAAATCTCCCCCATTCTCCAACCGGCTTCCCATATACAAAACACAGTTAGATACAGAGTAAAGCTCCCTCTACACTGCCCCCCATCAAACACTCCCCAGGACAGGGACAGCACGGGGTTAGATACAGAGTAAAGCTCCCTCTACACTGTCCCCCATCAAACACTCCCAGGACAGGGACAGCACGGGGTTAGATACAGAGTAAAGCTCCCTCTACACTGTCCCTATCAAACAATCGCAGGACAGGGACAGCATGGGGTTAGATACAGAGTAAAGCTCTCTCTACACTGTCCTCATTAAACACTCCCAGGGACAGGGACAGGGACAGGGACAGCACGGGGTTAGATACAGAGTAAAGCTCCCTCTACACAGTCCCCATCAAACACTCCCAGGACAGGGACAGCACGGGGTTAGATACAGAGTAAAGCTCACTCTACACTGTCCACATCAAACACTCCCAGGACAGGGACAGCATGGGGTTAGATACAAAGTAAAGATCCCTCTACACTGTGCCCCCATCAAACACTCCCAGGACAGGGACAGCACGGGGTTAGATACAGAGTAAAGCTCTCTCTACACTGTCCCCATTCAACACTCCCAGGACAGGGACAGCATGGGGTTAGATACAGAGTAAAGCTCACTCTACACTGTCCTCCATCAAACACTCCCAGGACAGGAACAGCACGGGGTTAGATACAGAGTAAAGCTCACTCTACACTATCCCCCATCAAACACTCCCAGGGCCAGGGACAGCACGAGGTTACATACAGAGTAAAGCTCCCTCTACACTGTCCCCATCAAACACTCTCAGGACAGGGACAGCATGGGATTAGATACAGAGTAAAGCTCCCTCTACACTATCCCCCATTAAACACTCCAAGGGACAGGGACAGCACAGGGCTAGCTACAGAGTAAAGCTCCCGCTACACTGTTCCCCGTCAAACACTCCCAGGACAGGGACAGCTTAGGGTTAGATACAGAGTAAAGCTCCCTCTACACTATCCCCATCAAACACTCCCAGGACAGGGACAGCACGGGGTTAGATACAGAGTAAAGATCCCTCTACACTGCCCCCCATCAAATACTCCCAGGACAGGGACAGCACGGGGTTAGATACAGAGTAAAGCTCCTCTACACTGTCCCCCATTAAACACTCCCAGGGAGTGGACAGTGGTTTAGAGTTTTACTGTCAGGGGTTTGTGTTGTGTTTTCTTGTTGGAAGGTGAAAGGTAATTAATCTCCAGCTCCGCTGGAAGGGTCTCCTCTCTCTCTTGAAGATGACACTGCCCATAACGATATTGTGCATTTTGACCTGTGTGACCCTATGACCCTTTAACTGTGTCAATGGGAACACTGGGGCTTGGCACGACATTCAGTGCCCTCTCCCTCCCTCCTGGGGCGACTGCAAATTGTTTCCACTTGAACTGAGCAATGCCATGGGGTGACCCAATAAGGATTTACTCCCTTTGTTTTGCAGGAACTGCGGGAGCTGCAGGCTCAGCTTCAGGAACAGCACGTCCAGGTCGAAATGGATCTGTCGAAACCTGACCTCACCGCTGCCCTGCGCGATATCAGGGCGCAGTACGAGTCCATCTCAGCCAAGAATGTCCAGGAGGCGGAAGAGTGGTACAAGTCAAAGGTTGGTGCGGGGCGGTTGCCCCCGTGACCCACCGAGTGATTGGGGTGCTGGGGTCTCTGGGTATCATGTGGGGAGGGACGTGCGTGGACCTAACATCCAAATGGAATGGAAATGCTAGCTCAAAGGGTGCTGTGCCCACTTGGCATATGGGATGGATGCCAACAATTTTCTGTTTATTAACTCGACAGGCAAAGCATTAGATTTTATTTGAGGATGCAGGCTTTGCAAGGTTCTTCCCGTGCAGTGGTAATGTCTCTATCTCTGAGCTAGTAGAGCCATAGTCATAGAGACTATCTAGTCCAACCCAATCTAGTCCCACCTGCCAGCACCTGGCCCATATCCCTCCAAACCCTTCTTGTTCATATACCCATCCAAATGCCTCTTAAATGTTGCAATTGTACCAGCCTCCACCACTTCCTCTGGCAGCTCATTCCATACACGTACCACCCTCTGTGTGAAAAAGTTGCCCCTTAGGTCCCTTTTATATCTTTCCCCTCTCACCCTAAACCCTCTAGTTCTGGATTCCCCCACCCAGGGAAAAGCCTTTGTCTATTTATCCTATCCATGCCCCTCATAATTTTGTAAACCTCTATAAGGTCACCCCTCAGCCTTTGATGCTCCAGGGAAAACAGCCCCAGCCTGTTCAGCCTCTCCCTATAGCTCAAACCCTCTAACCCTGGCAACATCCTTGTAAATCTTTTCTGAGCCCTTTCAAGTTTCACAACATCCTTCCAATAGGAAAGAGACCAGAATTGCACGCAATATTTGAAAACTGTGTAAGCAACGTCCTGTACAGCCACAGCATGACCTCCCAACAACTCCTACCTGTTCCAGAGGCTTATTATAATCTGTTAGAGGATTCTCAGGAGATCTGACAGGGTAGACGCAGAGAGTAGATGGTATAATTGAGAGTGTGGCGCTGGAAAAGCACAGCAGTATCTGAGAAGCAGCAGAATCAATGTTCCGAGCATAAGCTCTTCATCAGGAATGTCTCCTGCTCCTTGGATGCTGCCTGACCAGCTGTGCTTTTCCAGCAACACACTCTCAACTCTGATCTCCAGCCCCCACTTTCTCCCTCTATAATCTCAGCTATTACATAACTAGGAACTAGCCATTAAGTAATCTGTAATTAACCTGTTTACTGTTCATCAAGCTCAACCTAATGTTTAGAGTGGGCACCCTTCCCTAATCAGATTGATCAAGTCACCATAACCTTACCAGATGATCGGGCTGCTCTGTTTTTCGAGTGAGATGGCTGGTGGTACTTTAAACTGAGGGTCACCACATCTCAGGCCAGGGGGAGAGGTTTATAAGGGGAGCCCTTCATGGTCCCCTCAGCTGGTGTGGGAATTGAACCCACGCTGTTAGCACCACTACCTCGTAACCAAGCCATCCAGCTAACTGACCCTATCTCCTCCTGACCCAAATCATCCCAGCGACTGGCAACTGTGGATCTACTGGAGCTATCCCAGATCATTTCCCTGAAGACGGGGAAGCGGTGGCTGAGTGGCATTGTTCATCCAGAGGCCCAGGTAATATCCTGAGGTACCTGGGGTCAGATCTTGCCATTTGAATTCAATAAGAGGAGAAATTTGGAATTAAGAGTCTAATGATGACTATGAGTCCATTGATGGAAAAGCCCACCTGGGTCATTAATGTCCTCCAGGGAAGGAAACTGCCATCCTTACCTGGGTCTGGCCTACATGTGACTCCAGACCCACAGTAACTGCCCTCTGGGTAATGAGGGATGGGCAATAAATGCTGACCTTGCCATTGACGTTGTGAATGAATAAAGAATTATAGCAGAGAGTTCTGGATGATTACAAACACCAATGGCATAACTGCTTACGCACATGCTCAATAGAGTAAAGGTACAGTTAACCCATTAATCCACATGGATGACCCCTGACCTCCTTCTCTTCCAGGTCATGGATTTGAATCAGAGTGCAGCCAAAAACAATGATGCCTTGCGACAGGCCAAGCAGGAAGTGATGGAGTACCGTCACCAGATTCAGAGCTACACCTGCGAGATTGATGCTCTCAAAGGAACCGTGAGTGTTTGTGGGTCTCTGCGATGTACCCCCAACCTGACAATGTCAAGGAAAGCAAGTGTTTGCATTTCGATAGCGTCTTTGATGACATCAGGGCTTCACAAAGCAGTTTAGAGCCAGTGAGCTCCCTTTATCTATATCCGTGTAGTCGCTGTGGTAATGTTGGAAATGTAGCAGCATGCCCAGTGAAGAGAAACAAAACAAAAACAGGAATAGCTGGAAAAACTCAGCAGGTCTGGCAACATCCATAGAGAGAAAGCAGAGTTAATATTTTACATTCAGAAACCCCTCCTCAGTGGGAGAGACTAGGACCTGAGGGCACAGCCTTAGAATAAAGGGAAGACCTTCTAGAACAGAGGTAAGGAGAAACATCTTCAGCCAGAGTGTGGGGAATCTGTGGAATTCATTGCAACTGAAGACTGTGGGGGGCCAGGTCATCGAGTATATTTAAGACTGAGATAGATAGGTCCTTGAGTGTCAGGGGGATCAAGGATTATGGGGAGAAAGTGGGAGAATGGAGTTGAAAAATGTATCAGCCATGATTGAATGGCGGAGCAGACCCAATGGGCTGAATGGCCTAATTTCTGCTCCTATGTTTTAAAGTCACAAAGGTCTACACAGCACAGAGAACCGCCCTTCGGTCCAACGAGACTATGATGGTCAGAAACAACCACCTGTGAGGGGGTGGCATGGTGGTTAGCCCTGCTGCCTCACAGCGCCAGAGACCCAGGTTTGATTCCAGCCTCGGGCGACTGTCTGTGTGGAGTTTGTACGTTCTCCCCGTGTCGCCCGAAGCTGGAATCGAACCAGGTCCCTGGCGCTGTGAGGCAGCAGGGCTAACCACCATGCCAACCCCTCACAGGTAGTTGTTTTTGACCATCATAGACTCGTTGGACCAAAGGGCGGTTCTCTGTGCTGTGTAGGCCTTTGCGACTTTAAACCCTCACAAATGTGTCATCGACCAGGCAGCCTGTTTTGGTGGGCCTGATCACAGGAGCAGCCATTGTTAGTGAGGTCATGTGTTCCTGTTCCAACCTGTGCCATCCCAGCAGACGGCTCTGGCGTAATGTTCTATCCGAAAGATGATGATGACACTGGCAGTGTAGCACCCCCGCACTGGTACTCGCTCTGGATTATAAACCCTGGGTCTGCACAGCCTCCACACTCTGAGGTGACAGTGTGACCCAATGAGGCACCGATAAAGGGTTAAAGACCCCCCCGGGATAACTTTCCCAGCGGAAATCACAAAACCACCTGGGGCTTTTGGATCACTTCCTGTTTCCCGTATTTCCACACGGTCCCTGGGAAAGGTACAAAACCATTGACAAGAATAATAGCAGGATTGGAAGACGGCATCGCTCAGGAAGTCCAACAGACAGGGCAGGTGACCCCACGTACATCTTTAAAATGATATTTAAAATGGGGCTGTTTGGGGAGGGGTACAGACCTTGTTTCCACTTTCTGTCCCATTATATTCCGAAGTATGCTTCCCCACGGTACACTCATTCAGAAGGTTAGGAGGTATGGGATACAGGGAGATTTGGCTATCTGGATACAGAATTGGCTGGCCAAAAGAAGACAGCGAGTGGATGGAAAGTATTCCGTCTGGCGGTCGGTGTACCGCAGGGATGCATTCTTGGGCCTCTGCTCTTTGTAGTTCTTAATAAATGACTTGGGTGAAGAAGTGGAAGGGTGGGTTAGTAAATTGCCGATGACACAAAGGTCAGTGCTTGTTGTAGATAGTGTCGAGGGCTGTTACAGGCTACAACAAGACACTGACAAGATAAGATACAGAGCTGGGCTGAGAAGTGGCAGATGGAGTTCAACCTGGATAAATGCGAAGTGATTCATTACTGGAGGTGGAATTTGAATGTTGGATACAGGGTTGAAGGCAGGATTCTTGGCAGTGTGGAGGAACAGCAAGATCTTGAGGTCCACGTACATAGATCCCTGAAAGTTGCCACCCAAGTTAGTAGGGTTGTTAAGAAGGTGTACGGTGTTTTGGCTTTCATTAACAGGGAGGTTGAGTTGAAGAGCTGCAAGGTTATGCTGCAGCTCTATAAAGTCCTGGTTAGACCACACTTGGGATATTGTGTCCAGTTCTGGTCACCTCATTATGGGAAGGATGTAGATGTTTTAGAGAGGGTGCAGAGGAGATTTACCAGGATGCTGCCTGGACTGGAGGGATGTCTTCTGAAGAGAGGTTGAGTGAGCTCAGGCTTTTCATGTGGAAGGGGGAAGAGAGGTGACTTGTTAGAGGTGTACATGGTAATGAGGGGCCCAGACAGAGTAGATAACCAGAGACTTTTCCCCAGAAAATGGCTGTCACGAGGGGGTCATAATTCTAAGGTAATTGGAGGAAGGTATCAGAGAGGTCAGTTCTTTATGTAAAAAGTGAGGACTGCAGATGCTGGAGATCACAGCTGAAAATGTGTTGCTGGTTAAAGCACAGCAGGTCAGGCAGCATCCAAGGAACAGGAAATTCGACGTTTTGGGCCAGAGCCCTTCATCAGGAATGAGGAGAGTGTGCCAGGCAGGCTAAGATAAAAGGTAGGGAGGAGGGACTTGGGGGAGGGGCGATGGAGATGTGATAGGTGGAAGGAGGTCAAGGTGAGGGTGATAGGCCGGAGTGGGGTGGGCCACTCGAGGCAGCGCCGATACAGTCATCGATGTAGCAGAGGAAAAGGTGGGGGTTGGTGCTAGTGTAGTTTCGGAAGATGGACTGTTCCACATATCCTACGAAGAGACAGGCATAGCTGGGGCCCATGCGGGTGCCCATTTTCCTCATTTCTCCTCCCCCCACCTTGTCTCAGTCGGTTCCCTCAACTCAGCACCACCTTCCTAACCTGCAATCTTCTTCCTGACCTCTCCGCCCCCACCCCACTCCGGCCTATCACCCTCACCTTGACCTCCTTCCACCTATCACATCTCCATCACCCCTCCCCCAAGTCCCTCCTCCCTACCTTTTATCTTAGCCTGCCTGGCACACTCTCCTCATTCCTGATGAAGGGCTCTGGCCCGAAACGTCGAATTTCCTGTTCCTTGGATGCTGCCTGACCTGCTGTGCTTTAACCAGCAACACATTTTCAGGTCAGTTCTTTATGCAGAGAGTGGTGGGCGTGTGGAATGCACTGCCAGCGGGGGTAGGCGAGTCAGAGACATTAGGGACATTTAAGCGACTGCTGTACAAGCACATGGATGGCGATAAATTGAGGGGTGTGGGTTAGGTTGATCTTAGATTAAGATAAAGGCTCAGTACAACATTGCGTGCCGAAGGGCCTGTACTGTGCTGGACCATTCGATGTTGGAAGCGGAATTCACCTCCATGGGGCCAGCTGGGAATAAGCAGCTTTCAAAACGAAAGTTAAATGCATGCTGCATCATTCATGAGGGGAAAGGAAAGATTAGGTAGAAAGAGTAGAATCATTGCTACTCGAAACACAGCATAGACTAGATGGACCAAATGGCCTCTTTCCACGCTATAAATGTTACATCCCAGGGCTTAATGAAATGATACACCTTTCACCACCTTACACATTGTAGAACTCTGGACTTAAAGGATAGTACTGGAGCCAATCTTTACACATTTGCTAAGTTTTTTTAACCAGACCCATTTCAATTGTAACACTGTTGTGCCAGACTTTGTTGGAAACTGGGAATTTGAGGGCAGTAGGGCTGCCGGGACATCAGTGACCATCGGGAGAGCAGTCTGCCCCTTTGTCTGTGAGAATAAAGGATGGAACAATAAATAGCAACCAAGAACACAAGTAGATTAGAATTTAATCAGGTACAGATGGAGGTTAAACAGAGAGGGAGAGAGAGAGAGACATGGGCTGGATTAGAGGAGTGAGATTAAAGAGACAAATTGTAACATGAAGAATTCATGGTTATGATTTTTTTTCTAAAATCTCCTCAAACAATTGACAACCTGAAGGAATGACATTCTACTTTATTAATTGTTCACTTTCTGGGCTAGAGAGATTGATGAACAGTTAACAATTTTAGGATGGTTATAAGGCGACTTGCAGTGTCAGTTATTAAACAAGTTCCTGAGTCCAACGTAATGAGCAAAATCAACGAGGAATGCAGCAGCTTCATAAAATTCCCAGGGCTACATCTTCATAAAACTCTCCGAATTACTGAATAAATTGGGACACGACATAGCTCACTGACTGTGGTCACTTCAGAGACATTGGGCTGGTGAATTGTGTGAGGGCCTGGATCAGTTCGGACTATATTCACTGGAGTTTAGAAAAAATGAGGGATCTCATAGGAACCTATAAAACTCTAACAGGACTCCACGGGGATAAACACAGGAAGGATGTTCCTGATGACCAGGGAGTCCCGAATCAGGGGGTCACAGTGTGAGGAAACGGGGTAGGCCCTTTCGGACTGAGCTGGGGAGAGTTGTCTTCCCCCCAGAGCGTGGGGAGCCTGGGGAATTCTCTGTCACAGAAAGTGGTCAAGGCCAAAACATTGAAGGTTTTCAAGAAGGAGTTAGATGTGGTTCTTAGAGCTAAAGGGGTCAAAGGTTACAGGGAGGATGAGGGAACTGATTTTGATCTGATCACATGAATAAGGAGCAATAGTAGGCCATTCGGCCCTTCGTGCCTGTCTCCCTCCTCCCCATTCAATATGACCATGGCTGATGAGATTTTAACCTCGACTCGACATTCCTACACACTCCCGATAATCTTCCATCCCCCTCAGTCATCCATTATCTATCTTCACCTGCCTTAATAATATATAAAGACTCTGCATCTACTTTTGAGGGTGGGAACTCCAAAGACCCAAATCCCACTGAGAGGGAAAAGTGTTTCCTCATCTCTGTCTTAAATGAGCGACTCCTTATTTTTAAACCGTGATCCTAGTTCTAGACTCTCCCACAAAAGGAAACCTCCTTTCCACATCCCCTCAGGAGCTGATCCGTTTCAACTAAGTCACCACGGACTCTGCTAAACTTCAGAGGAGGGAGTGGGTACTGCAGATGCTGGAGATTAGAGTCAAGGTCAGAGTGGTGCTGGAAAAGCACAGCAGGTCAGGCAGTATCCGAGGAGCAGAAAAATCAACGTTCGAGCAAAAGCCCTTCATCAGGAATGACCTGCTGTGCTTTTCTAGCACCACCCTAATCTAAGCTCCAGTGGATACAGGCCCAGCCTGTGTAGCCTTTCCTCAAAAGACAATCCCCTCATTCCAGGGATTAGTCCACTAAAACTTCCCTGGATTGTTTTCAATGTATTATAATCCCTTTGTCAGTACACCAAACAGCTCTATACATAGTTCCGGGTCAGTGGGGCTGGAAGAGCACAGCAGTTCAGGCAGCATCCAAGGAGCAGCGAAGTCACATAGCACAGTCAGCTCTGCTCTCACGTGTGGGAAATCTCACCTCATGTCCTTTGTGAACACAAATTGGCCGTAACGCGATCAGTGAACAGGGAACATCGTTTCCAAAACATGAACTTGTAAAATGTGCGTTCGCTACAACGTGATTAGATCGCCACATTTCCAGTGTTATGTGTATAGCGTGGGACGGCACAGGAACAGGCTAAAGGCCACTACAGAAGGAATGACTGTATTCTGGGTTCACTCTCACCCATACCCCGTACAGCTGAAGCATAACCTCCCTACTCATGAATTCAGTTCCCCTCACAATAAAACACAACTTTGGATGAGCTTTCCTGATTCCTTGCTGTACCTGCAGACTCCCCTTTTGTCCCACCAGGAAGCCCAGATCCCTCTGCATTTGTGCACCATTTAGATTAGATTAGATTACTTACAGTGTGGAAACAGGCCCTTCGGCCCAACAAGTCCACACCGACCCGCCGAAGCGCAACCCACCCATACCCCTACATTTACCCCTTACCTAACACTATGGGCAATTTAGCATGGCCAATTCACCTGACCCGCACATCTTTGGACTGTGGGAGGAAACCCACGCAGACACAGGGAGAACGTGCAAACTCCACACAGGCAGTCGCTTGAGTCGGGAATTGAACTCGGGTCTCAGGCGCTGTGAGGCAGCAGTGCTAACCACTGTGCCACCGTACCACCCACTAAAAGACATAGTGCTTTCTTTTTGGTCTTTTTGCCAAGATGGACAATTTCCCAGATTGCACGTCATTTGCCAGATCATTACCCATTCACTCTCTATAACCCATGGATGATTGTACTGAACTAAACGGTCTCGAAGGGCCGAATGGCCTACTCCTGCTCCCATTGTTGAGGTGGTTGACTTTAGTAATGCCGGTGGGGTAGGCAGGGGGTGGGGTTTGGTGTTAGAGCCCATTGGTTGGGCTGTGGCTCAAGCCCGATTCACTGCAGGGTGACCTGGGAGGAGGGAGGGCAGACCTCGCCTCGGGTATCGCCGAGCTCTCACCCGGAGCTCTCTCGGCAGAACGAGTCCCTGATGCGGCAGATGCGGGAGATGGAGGAGAGGTTTGCTAGTGAGGCAGCCGGTTACACCGACAGCATCGCCCGCTTGGAGGACGAGATCCGCCATCTGAAGGACGAGATGGCGCGGCACCTGCGGGAATATCAGGAGCTGCTCAACGTCAAGATGGCCTTGGACGTGGAGATCGCCACCTACAGGAAGCTGCTGGAAGGTGAAGAGAGCAGGTATGTCCCCCTCCCGTCTTCACCCCATAGAATCGAATCCCCACAGTGTGGAAACAGGCCATTTGGCCCAGCAGGTCCATACCGACCCTCCGAAGAGTAATCCACCCAGACCCATTGCCCTATGTTTACCCCTGACTAATGCACCTAACACTAAGGGCAATATAACATGGCCTATCCACCCTAACCTGCACAGATACGGAAAAAATGTCCAAACTCCACACAGACAGTCGCCTGAAGTTGGAATCGGACCTGCCTGATGAAGGGCTTATGCTCGAAACGTCGAATTCCCTATTCCTGAGATGCTGCCTAACCTGCTGTGCTTTAACCAGCAACACATTTTCAGCATCGAACCTGGGACCCTGGTGCTGTGAGGCAACAATGCTAGCTACTGAGCCACTGTGCTGCTCCCCATCTCTGTCTGTCCTCACTGTTGCCCTGGCCTGGAGGGTGGGAGGTATGAAATAACTCCCCAGTGGCCAGTATCCCGTCACCAAGTCACCCTTAATTTACATGGGGAGAGTCCCTGACACTGTTCCTTTTTCCTCAGGGCCAGCTCTCAGAGTGAGCAGAACCTCTGACCCTCCTGTTTCTATCTCTCAGCCAGGGCTCCCTGATTGGACCAGGTTAACGGCCCCAATCAGGGAACTCACATTCTATGAGGTCCACCTGGCTGACCCCATTACCATCAGCACAGATGGAGAGAGCTGTCAGTTTATATATGACCCTCTCAGTCCCTCACAAAGATGGCCAATAACCTCAAATGCTCGCGCCAATTGGAACAGTTTCATTACTCTGTCTTCAGAGAATGCGGCACTCCCTCAGCACAGAACCTCCAATAATGCGGCACTCCCTCAGTACTGACCCTCTGACAGTGCAGCACTCCCTCAGCACTGACCCTCCGACAGTGTGGCACTCCCTCAGTACTGTCCCTCTGACAGTGCAGCACTCATTCAGTACTGACCCTCCGACAGTGCGGCACTGCCACAGTACTGACCCTCTGACAGTGCAGCACTCATTCAGTACTGACCCTCTCACAGTACAGCACCCCCTCAGCACTGATCCACTGACAGTGCGGCACTCGCTCGGCACTGACCCTCTGACAGTGTGGCACTCCCTCAGTACTGTCCCTCTGACAGTGCAGCACTCATTCAGTACTGACCCTCCGACAGTGCGGCACTGCCACAGTACTGACCCTCTGACAGTGCAGCACTCATTCAGTACTGACCCTCTCACAGTACAGCACCCCCTCAGCACTGATCCACTGACAGTGCGGCACTCACTCGGCACTGACCCTCTGACAGTGCGGCACTCCCTCAGTACTGACCCTCTGACAGTGCGGCATCCTCTCAGCACTGACCCTCTGACAGTGTGGCATCCTCTCAGCACTGACCCTCTGACAGTGCAGCACTCCCTCAGCACTGACCGTCTCACAGTGTGGCACCCTCTCGGCACTGACCCTCAGACAGGGTGACACTCCCTCAGCACTGACCCTCTGACAGTGTGGCACTCCCTCTGCACTGACCCTCTGACAGTTTGGCACTCCCTCAGTACTGACCCTCTGACAGTGTGGCACTCTGTCAGCACTGACCGTCTGACAGTGTGGCACTCCCTCAGCACTGACCGTCTGACAGTGCAGCACTCCCTCAGCACTGAGTTAGTATTTATTTTTTTGTTGAGGTTCTCTGGTTTGACTTGAGCCCACTGCATTCCACACGGTTCCCAATATTCATGTGAGACAAAACAGTTACATTTATATAGCACCATTTCATGATATTGGGACGTCCTGAAGCACTGACAGCCAATCGATCTCATGTTTCTAAAATTGGAAATGCTGCGGCACAGCATGATCCCACAAGCTGGGACTGAGTGTAAAAATATTATCAGTGCTGTTAATTGAATATCATCTCTGAGACACTGGGGAGTAAATACTAAATGGAATTTCACCATATTGGCCATGGGATCTCTATATTCCTCCTGGCAGGTCCGGCAGGGTCTGGGCTGGGCTGTAATGGATTCCACGTGGCTGTGGAGAGATCGTTGATCAACAGTGATCACATTGTACAAAGTGACCTGGTCCCTGCTGTAACGGTTTCGTCTCAACAGGAGTCAGAGTCATAGAGATGTACAGCATAGAGACAGACCCTTCGGTCCAACCCGTCCACGCCAAACAGATATCCCAACCCAATCTTGTCCCACCTGCCAGCACCGGGCCCATAACCCTCCAAACCCTTCCTATACATATACCCAGGAGAAAGTGAGGACTGCAGATGCTGGAGATCAGAGCTGAAAATGTGTTGCTGGAAAAGCGCAGCAGGTCAGGCAGCATCCAAGGAACAGGAGATTCGACGTTTCGGGCATAAGAAGGAATCCTGAAGAAGGGCTTATGCCCGAAATGTCGAATCTCCTGTTCCTTGGATGCTGCCTGACCTGCTGCGCTTTTCCAGCGACACATTTTTAGCTATTCATATACCCATCCAAATGCCTCTTAAATGTTGCAATTGTACCAGCCTCCAATTCCTCTGGCAGCTCATTCCATACACGTACCACCCTCTGCGTGAAAATGTTGCCCCTTAGGTCTCTTTTATATCTTTCCCCTCTCACACTAAACCTGTGCCCTCTAGTTCTGGACTCCCACACCCCAGGGAAAAGACTTTGTCTATTTACCCTATCCATGCCCCTCATAATTTTGTAAACCTCTATAATGTCACCCCTCAGCCTCCAACGCTCCAGGGAAAATAGCCCCAGTCTGTTCAGCCTCTCCCTGTAGCTCAGATCCTCCAACCCTGGCAACATCCTTGTAAATTGAAGGGGCTCAGGCTAAAGTGAGATGAAAAGAGTTTTTAAACTTGCTGAAGTTGACAGGACTGTCTCAGTGTTGACAAGAAGTAATGATGGTTTCTGATTTATTTTTTTGCCCAGGATTGTTTTGCCAGTCCAGACGTTCTCGACTCTGAGTTTGAGAGGTAGGTGATTCGTCTCCCCCCCCACCCCAGCCGCGGAGATTCCGTTCCCAATACTCCCACCTCCACCCCAGCCCCCGCAATCGGAAGGTGGGAGTTACTGAACTATCCGCTGTCTTCCTTCCAGAGACCAGCCCGGATCAAGGTCGGCACGCAGAGGTTCACACCAAAAAATCCGTCACCATCAAGACGTACGAAACCAGGGATGGAGAGGTGAGAGACAGAGGGAGAGAGAGAGAGGGGGAGAGGGGGAGGGGAGGGGGAGGGGAGGGAGAGAGGGGGAGGGGGAGGGGAGAGAGAGAGAGAGAGAGAGGGAGAGGGGGAGGGGGAGAGAGAGAGAGGGGGAGGGGAAGGGGAGAGAGAGAAAAAGGGAGGGGGGGAGACAGAGAGAGAATGGGAGGGGGGGAAGACAGAGAGAGAGAAAAGGAGGGGGAGGGGGGAGACAGAGAGAGAGAGAAAGGGAGGTGGAGGGGGGAGACAGAGAGAGAGAATGGGGGGGAGAGGGGGGAGACAGAGAGAGAGAAGGGGGGAGAGGGGGGAGACAGAGAGAGAGAATGGGGGGGAGAGGGGGGAGACAGAGAGAGAGAGAAAGGGGGGAGAGGGGAGAGAGACAGAGAGAGAGAAAGGGAGGGGGAGGGGGGAGACAGAGAGAGAAAGGGAGGGGGAGGGGGGAGACAGAGACAGAGAAAGGGAGGGGGAGGGGGGAGACAGAGAAAGGGAGGGGGAGGGGAGAGACAGAGAGAGAAAGGGAGGGGGAGGGGGAGACAGAGAGAGAGAAAGGGAGGGGGAGGGAGGAGACAGAGAGAGAAAGGGAGGGGGAGGGGGGAGACAGAGAAAGGGAGGGGGAGGGGAGAGACAGAGAGAGAAAGGGAGGGGGAGGGGGGAGACAGAGACAGAGAAAGGGAGGGGGAGGGGGAGGGGTGTGGAAGACAGAGTGAGCTGGGAAGGAAAGGAGAGAGAGAGACGGGAGGATATAAGAGAGAGGGACGGAAAGGGATGTTGAAGGAAGAGAGAGGAAGAGAAGTGGGATAGAGAGAGAGGGAGGGAGGGAAGGGGGGAGAGAGAGTGGATACTAGAGAGAGAGGGAGGGAGGGAAGTGGGATAGAGAGAGTGGATACTAGAGAGAGAGGGAGGGAGGGAAGGGGGGAGAGAGAGAGTGGATACTAGAGAGAGAGGGAGGGAGGGAAGGGGGGAGAGAGAGGTTAGGGAAAAGAGAGAGGGGGATGAAAGAGGGGAAAGGGAGAGCCAGAAAAAAGGAGAGAAGGAGGGGGAGGAGAGAGTGGGGAAGAGAAAGAAAGAGCAGGGGAAAAGGAGAGGAGCAAGGACAGGGAACAATGGAGGGTCAGAGAGAGAGAGGAATAAGGAGCAGGAAAGATAAGGACAAGAAAGTCAGGGAGGGGAGAGTGGGACAGAGAAGGAATCACAAGAGTGGGGAGAGAGAGAGAAGAAAAGAGAAATGGGAGAGATAGATAGCGAGGGATTGAGGGAGGGGGGCAGAGACGGACACAGAAAGCAGGAAATGTGAACAGAGGATTCAGAGAAAGCGAGAGGGAGAAGGAGAAAGACCAGACAGATAGAGAGAGAGGGACAGAGGATAGAGAGAGAGAGAGGGAAAGTGAGGGAAGAAAGAGAGAGGGCGGGAGGACAGAGTGGAATGTGTGCGGGGGTGTGAGGGGAGACGTGAGGTAGGGTGGGGCCAATTCTGTCGCACGTGGGCAGGTGGTGGGATAGTGTTAATGTCCTGGGTCAGTAATCCTGAGCCACAGGCCAATGGTTCAAATCCCTCCATTGAGAGTGAAATTTGATATTAATTCATAAATCTGGAATTAAAAATGAGTCTAAAGGACTTTCATTGTTGTAAATAAACCCACCTGTTTCCCTTGGGAGGGAAGTGCCATCCTTCCCTGGTCTGGCCTACATGTGACTCCAGACCCACAGCATTGTGGGTGACTCTCACTGCCCTCTGACCCAGTTCAGGGGCAGTTAGAGATGGACAATAAATGCTGACCCAGTCAGCAATGCCCACATTTGGTGAAAGAACACTTTAATAAGAACCTGAATGAGAGAAAGGGCCCTGCATTTCTCTAGCGCCAGGTTCAGATGGTCTCTGAGTGCTTTATAACCAATGTAAGGTTTCCCCTGGACCTGGGGCTCACTGTCAGGAACAGAGGAAATCCTGGAGCCAATTTGTACACAGAAGATCCCATGGATGAGGTGGTTGATAGAGGGATACACAAATGTAGAAGAGTTAGAGGGGAGAGCACTTTGGGATAATGGGCTATAGCCCTCCCCCCACCCAGAAGCTCAGATAGGATGAGGTGGGGGGGGGGGAGATTGCGGTGTGGTGTTGAGATTAACGTCTTTGCCGTGAATGAGGGGTGAGGGTCTTCCTCACTGGAAGATCACCCTGAGTGGAGGGAGACTGCGAGTGAGGGTCAGCGCACCAGGGAGAGGGAGGGCATCACACGGTCAGTGTTTGTTAGGGGGAGAGGTGGCAGGCTGGGGTCCGAGTGAGGAGCAGGGTCCCACTGAGCGCTGGCTGCTATTTGGAGTGAGAGGCGTGCCTTTAGATAGCGCCTGTCACAGCCTGAGATCCGATGCTGAGTCAGTAAAATGTGGAGGTGTGGTCACTATTGGAATATGTCCTAAATTAAAAATCTAATCTAATCTAAACACGGCCCCCCTGAGTCACCCAGGACACATTGCTATGACCTGGAGATGCTGGTGTTGGACTGGGGTGATCAAAGTTAAAAATCACACAACACCAGGTTATAGTCCAACAGGTTTAATTGGAAGCACTAGCTTTCGGAGCGACGCTCCTTCATCAGGTGGTTGTGGAGGTTAAGATCATAGGACACAGAACATACAGCGAAAGATCACAGTTGCATGCAACTAAAATGATATATTGAACAAATCTGGATTGTTGTTCAGTCTTTCATCTTTTAGAATGGGTTACAGGTTTCAGTTCATTAATATGTAAATCCCAGAACTTCTTTAAAGTCATATTCTCGAGTTAACGTATTAATGAACCAAAACCTGTAACCCATTCTAAAAGATGTAAGATTTAACAGCAATCTCCCGGATTAACGAGTTCAACACGCGGCGAGATATTGAACAATTCTTCCGCCGCCTTCACCTCCGTGCCTACTTCTTCAACTAAGACTCCTGCCCACCCTCTGACGACCCCTTCTCCCGCCTCCAACACACCCCATCCACCTGGACACCCCGTGCTGGCCTCTTACCCGCCCTCGATCTCTTCATAGCCAACTGCCGCCGCGACATTAACCACCTCAACCTGTCCACCCCTCTCACCCACTCCAACCTCTCACCCTCAGAACGTGCAGCCCTCCACTCCAACCCCAACCTCACCATCAAACCGGCAGACAAGGGAGGCGCGGTAGTAGTTTGGCGCACCGACCTTTACACCGCTGAGGGTAAACGCCAGCTCGCGGACAACTCCTCCTACTGCCCCCTTGACCATGGCCCCACCTCCCACCACCAAACCATCATCTCCCAGACCATCCATAACCTCATCACCTCAGGGGATCTCCCATCCACCGCCTCCAACCTCATAGTCCCACAACCCCGCACCGCCCATTTCTACCTCCTGCCCAAAATCCACAAACCTGCCTGCCCCGGCCGACCCATTGTCTCAGCCTGCTCCTGCCCCACCGAACTCATCTCCGCGTACCTTGAAAAGGTCCTGTCCCCCTTAGTCCAAGAACTCCCCACCTACGTTCGGGACACCACCCACGCCCTCCACCTCCTCCATAATTTTCGCTTCCCCGGTCCCCAACGCCTTATTTTCACTATGGACATCCAGTCCCTGTACACCTCCATCCCCCATCACGAAGGACACAAAGCCCTCCGCTTCTTCCTTTCCCGCCGCACCAACCAGTACCCTTCCACTGACACCCTCCTTCGACTGACTGAACTGGTCCTCACCCTGAATAACTTCTTTTTCCAATCCTCCCACTCCCTCAAAACCAAAGGAGTTGCCATGGGCACCCGCATGGGCCCCAGCTATGCCCGTCTCTTCGTAGGATATGTGGAACAGTCCATCTTCCGCAACTACACTGGCACCACCCCCCACCTTTTCCTCCGCTACATCGGTCGACTCAACATGGACATTTACTATAAACCGACCGTCTCCCACAGCTGCCTATTCCCAATTCCTTCGCCTCCGCCGCATTTGCTCCCAGGAGGATCATTTCCAACACCATACAGCCCAGATGGCCTCCTTCTTCAAGGACCGCAGATTCCCCCCAGACGTGATCGACGATGCCCTCCACCGCATCTCCTCCACTTCCCGCTCCTCCGCCCTTGAGCCCCGCCCCTCCAACCGCCACCAAGACAGAACCCCACTGGTTCTCACCTACCACCCCACCAACCTCCGTATACAGCGTATCATCCGCCGTCATTTCCGCCACCTCCAAACGGACCCCACCACCAGGGATATATTTCCCTCCCCTCCTCTATCAGCGTTCCGGAAAGACCACTCCCTTCGTGACTCCCTCGTCAGGTCCACACCCCCCACCAACCCAACCTCCACTCCCGGCACCTTCCCCTGCACCCGCAAGAAATGCAAGACTTGCGCCCACACCTCCTCCCTCACTTCTCTCCAAGGCTCCAAGGAATCCTTCCATATCCGCCACAAATTCACCTGCACCTCCACACACATCATTTACTGCATCCGCTGCACCCGATGTGGCCTCCTCTACATTGGGGAGACAGGCCGCCTACTTATGGAATGTCTCAGGGAACACCTCTGGGACGCCCGGACCAACCAACGCAACCACCCCGTGGCTCAACACTTTAACTCCCCCTCCCACTCCACCAAGGACATGCAGGTCCTTGGACTCCTCCATCGCCAGACCATAACAACACGACGGCTGGAGGAAGAGCGCCTCATCTTCCGCCTGGGAACCCTCCAACCACAAGGGATGAACTCAGATTTCTCCAGTTTCCTCATTTCCCCTCCCCCCACCTTGTCTCAGTCCCAACCCTCAGACTCAGCACCGCCCTCCTAACCTGCAATCTTCTTCCTGACCTCTCCGGCCCCACCCCACTCCGGCCTATCACCCTCACCTTGACCTCCTTCCACCTATTGCATTCCCAACGCCCCTCCCCCAAGTCCCTCCTCCCTAACTTTTATCTTAGCCTGCTTGGCACACCCTCCTCATTCCTGAAGAAGGATTTATGCCCGAAACGTCGATTCTCCTGCTCCTTGGATGCTGCCTGACCTGCTGCACTTTTCCAGCAACACATTCTCAGCTCTGATCTCCAGCATCTGCAGTCCTCACTTTCTCCTCCTTAACAACAGTCTACGTTTGTTCCATAGATCATTTCAGTTGCATGACTCTAATCTTTAGCTATAAATTCTGTGCCCTGTGATCCTGCTCCTCAATCACCTGATGAAGGGGCGTCGCTCCGAAAGCTAGTGCTTCCAATTAAACCCGTTGGACTATAACCTGGTGTTGTGTGATTTTTAACTTTGATCACCCCAGTCCAACACCAGCATCTCCATGTCATAGCAATGTGTCCGGGCTGACTCAGGGAGGCTGTGTTTAGATCAGATTACTTACAGCATGGAAACAGGCCCTTCGGCCCAGCAAGTCCACACCGACCCGCCGAAGCGTAACCCACCCAGACCCATTTCCCTACATTTACTCCTTCACCTAACACTACGGGCAATTTAGCATGGTCAATTCACTTGACCTGCACCCGGAGAAAACCCACGCAGACACGGGGAGAATGTGCAAACTCCACACAGTCAGTCGCCTGAGGTGGGAATTGAACCCGGGTCTCTGGCGCCGTGAGGCAGCAGTGCTAACCACTGTGCCGCAATGCCACTGTGTTGCTCTGGGAATGTGGCTTTTACCTGCATGTTGTAGCCTAGAGCTACACACACTGTGGTATTCCCATGTCTTACTATCAAACCCTATCCCTCACCTCTACCTGTCATTAATGAGTTTTGGAAGGATTTCGCTTGTGATGAACACACCTTCCTTTCCAATCCATTTCTGGAGTGTAGCTTGAACCTAGAGCCTGTGAGACAGAGATAGGGACAACACTACCCAATGTGCCTTGCGACCACCGATGCAGAAGGAGTGATATTGGAGGCTGAATTGGCCGTGTTCGTGGGTAAGTCAAAAACATCTCTCTGCTTTTCCTGCCAGGTCATCAGTGAATCATCACAGCACCAACAGGAGATCGCTTAGGACTTCGGGGGAGACAAGTAGAGGGCAACACCTTCACCCTTGACCTGATAGTGAGATTCGATCAGCTCTCCCTCTGCTCTACAACTGCCCAGTGACCGGATTAACTGAGACAACATGTGCACCCGGAACAAAGTGCCTTCGGAACCCAGCAACCAGGAGATTCCACGCAAAAAATCTGAAGGAGGAAGACAGCCGGATCTCCAAAGAGAACTTGCATCCTCTTGGGATTGCTCCTTTGCACCATTACAGATTGTACTGTCTCGTTATTTGGGATTGTTTTTGGCATGTGTTACTCTCTCACTTTACACATAGAATCAGAATGTGCACGTGGATAGATTAGCAAATGTAACCTCCATATTCAAGTCCAAGTTATTGCTGTTTCTCATCTGTATGGTGGGAGTGATTGTGTGCAAGATGACAAATTAATCATCCAGGGTATAGAGGCAACGCCATTCTCCAACTGGCGTAGGAATCCAGAGGCTGACTCTAATCCCCTGGAAGGCATGAGTTCAAATTCCATTTGAAACCTTGAATTAAATTGAGTGAATGAATTAATGGGAACAGCTTGTCTCAGTAGTTGTACCATGAAGGTCTCATTGATGGCATTAAAAACGCATTTTAATTCACTGATGTCTTTTCTGGAAAGCTAATTTGCTGAGTTCAAATAAAAACCGAAAGAGCTGCGGATGCTGTAAGTCAGAAACAAAACCAGAAATTGCTGGAACAGGCTTGGCAGCGTCCTTGGAGAGAAATCGGTTAACGTTTCGGGTCGAGGGACTCAGACCTCCTGCAGAGTTACACTTGTTTACCCACCCTCCTAACCCTGTGCAGACTCTCTACCTCCCCCTGACAACTCACCTTCCTCTTTATCTTGGTGTAACTGGCAAATTAAACTTCAGGCATCAATGGCTTCAGTGACACCATTGATATCGACAAAGTAATTGGGACCCAGATGCTGATCTCTGGGCCATTGCTGTGTCGATATGTTCATCCCCACACCATCTACACCACCAGCAGGAATCTTTGAAAGCCGCATCTCCTCAAATGTTTGAGTTTGCTTCCTCTGCTGTTTCAGGTGAGACATTCCAAACTACAATTTATCACGTGGGAGACAGAGAAGCCTCAGATGAAATGTGGAACCTGCTGAAGTAAACCAAATACTTGGAGAAACTCAGTGTCTATGAAGAGGGAAACATTTCGGGATGTGGTGCCCTTCTTCAGAACTCCTTCGGTTTTCGGTTCTGAAGAGCAGTCACATGGGAATCCAAATGCTAACTGTGTGTTTCTCTCAACACAGACACTGCCAGACCTGCTGAGTTTCTCCAGTGTTTTCTGTGTTTGTTTCAGATTTCCAATACCTGCTGACCTATGGTTTTATTCAGGGCTGACACGCCCCTTGGGACACACCATTAGGATTAGACTATTCAGCCCATTGAATGCATCCTGCAAATCAGCAAAAACCATGGCTGACCTTTCACCTCATCGCCACTTTCCCACGTCCCTGACCCCAAAACTCTCCTGCTCTTTATCTCAAAAGAAGCTCAGTTGTGGTGGACGCAGCTTCTCTGAGGCAGAGAATTATAAATTATTCAGAAATCCACCATCCTTACCTGGTGTGGCCTACATGTGACTCCAGACCCAATGGGATTATAGGATCATAGAGTCATAGAGATGTACAGCACGGAAACAGACCCTTCGGTCCAACCCGTCCATGCCGACCAGATATCCCAACCCAATCTAGTCCCACCTGCCAGCACCCGGCCCTTATCCCTCCAAACCCTTCCTATTCATATACCCATCTATTCTTACATGGACTCAGTTAGTGTTGGGTAATAAATATTGCCCTGGCTTAGCAGTGCCCACATTCTACGAATGAATTTTTAAAAAAATTCCTAACGGCTGTCAAACAAAAACAAATACAGGAGGCAATGTTTCTAGTTTGAACTGGGTTGAATTATTGAGAAAGTTTTGGGAGTTCCTGGGATTGATGGAAGTGCAGTTCAGATCTTTACCAGGAGAGGGAGACAATACCCAGCAAACTGATGATGGGACCAACTTGAGTCTGGGAGACAGAATGAAGGGAAGTCCCAAGGCTCTAGGTTCATGAACAAGATGAACATCTCCTGCTGTCCAGCTCAACACCATTCCCACAACACAATCCTACAGGATGGGCACAGCAGCAAAAATGGGTGGGCCTGACTTTTGCCTCTGGTTCAGTAACGCTGGTTAGGGAAGGAAACTGACCTCCTTACTTGGTGAGACCCATAAGAAATTGGAACAGGAGTAGACCATTCAGCCCCTTGAGCCTGCTCCCCCCTTCAATAGGATCACGGCTGATCCAACATTCCTCACATCCACTTTCCTGTCCTTTCCCAGCAACCCCCGATTCCCTGACTGATCAAGAATCTCTCTCAGTCTTAAATGTACACAAGGACTCTGCCCCCGAGGCAAGGGGTTCCAAAGATTCTCAACCCCCCCCGAGCGAAGGCATTCCTAGTCATCTCAGTCTTAAATTGATGCCTCTTTATTCTGAGACTGTACCCTCTGGTCCTAGACTCTCCCATGAGGGGGAACATCCTCTCAGCATTGACCCTGTCCAGCCCCTGAACTATCTGATATGTTTTAGAACATGGAACATTACAGCGCAGTACAGGCCCTTCGGCCCTCGATGTTGCGCCGCCCTGTCATACTAATCTGAAGCCCATCCCACCTACACTATTCCATGTATGTCCATGTGCCTGTCCAATGACGACTTAAATGCACTTAAACTTGGCGAATCTACTACTGTTGCAGACAAAGCATTCCATACCCTTACTACTCTGAGTAAAGAAACTACCTCTGACATCTGTCTTATACCTATCTCCCCTCAATTTAAAGTGGTGTCCCCTCGTGTTTGCCATCCCCATACTTGGAAAAAGGCTCTCCCTGTCCACCCTATCTATGTTCTATGTTCTATGGAAGTCTATAACATTATGAGAGGCGTGGACAGGGTGGATAGTTGGAGCCTTTTCCCCAGGGCAGAAATGTCAAATACGAGGGGTCAAAGGTTTAAAGTCAGAGGGGAAAGTTTAAGGGAGATATGTGAGGCAGGGTGTTTTACCCAGAGGGTGGTAGGTGCCTGGAATGCACTGTCAGGGAAAGATGGTAGAGACACATCCATTTAAGCGGGGTTTAGACAGGCATGTGAACAGGCAGAGGTTACAGGGATAGGGACTATGTGCAGGCAGACGGGAATCAGAATGAAATCATGGTCGGCACAGACATGGTGGGCCGAATGGCCTGTTCCAGTGCTGTTGGGTTCAACGTTCTATATTCCATTCTGTAAGGTCCGGCCTACATGTGACTCCAGACACACAGCAACGTGATTGACCCCTAATTAAAGGTTGGGCAGTAAATGCTGTTGTCCCGTGAATCAATTTTTAAAATGATTGTGTAAGGAAGAGGTGTGAGAGCAGGCCATTCAGCCCCCGGAACCTGCTGTTCCATTCGATAAGGTCATGACTGACCTTAACTCCTCTTCCTGGCATTACCTTTGACCTGTTTACCTCAGCTCAATCTTGGAACAGCGCAGCAGGTCAGACAGTATCCGAGGAACAGGAAAGTCAACGTTTCATTCCTTAGATGCTCCTTGGATGCTGCCTGACCGGCTGTGCTTTTCCAGCGCCACACTTTTTGACTCCCCTGAATATCAGCTGAGTCACTGGATTAATAGGGTGGTCCGGTGGCACAGTGGTTAGCACTGCTGTCTCACAGCACCAGGGACCCGGGTTCAATTCCCGACTCGGGCAAGGAAGGACCTCCCAGAATTAACGTATTCGGGCGATCGGGACAATCCAGAAAAAGTCCCGGAGGTTCAAGAAGGTGGGAGCTTCAGGAACATCAGAAACCAATTGTGCCATGCAGTATGTAACCCCTTAAGACTACGGTGGCACAGTGGTTAGCGCTGCTGCCTCACAGCGCCAGAGACCCAGGTTCAATTCCCGCCTCAGGCGACTGTCTGTGTGGAGTTTGCATGTTCTCCCCGTGTATGCGTGGGTTTCCTCCCACAATCCAAAGAGGTACAGGTTAGGGTGAATTGGCCATGCTAAATTGTCCATCGTGTTAGGTGAAGGGGTAAATGTAGGGGAATGGGTCTGGGTGGGTTGCTCTTTGGAAGGTCGGTGTGGACTTGTTGGGCCAAAGGGCCTGTTTCCACACTGTAAGTGATCTAATCTAATAGTCTAGCGCTAAGACCACGAGGTCATTACTCGGGATGGTTCTACACTGTGATTCCGATGGAAGACAGCTCTGTGTTTCTGAAGAGACCACGTTCAGTCAATCTAGTCCACAACGCAGTGCTCCATCACTGAGTAAATGTTGGAGGCTGTTCAACAGTGATTGCCTCTCCTTGTACCATAACCACAGTTGAGACAAGACTCATGAGACCATAAGGCAAAGGAGCAGAAGTTAGGCCCATCCAGTCTGCTCCACCATTCAATCATGGCTGATACGTTTCACAACCCCTTCCTCCCTGTAACCCTTGATCCCCTCTACAATCATGAACCTATCTACCTCCATCTTAAATGTACCCAATGACCTCATGGATTAAAGTGGGCACCAGAAGGTGATGAGCTGGGTCGGGCAGTGTCCCCAGGACTGTACCACCCCATAATCGATAGGGAACATGTTTGGGGAGGATTATGCACAGGTTTATCTCTGCTCGCTCACAGTTTACATAGCTTTATGTCTGTCCACAATTCAAGAAACTTGGGAAAGAGGGTTATGACATTGACTGGAAGATTTGGGCCTAATAATTTCACAATATTTTGAAAGCAGAGCGAGGAAGCACAGATTCAAACTGGTGAGACTGAGGCTCCTTGAATCACAAAATTGCTGCAATATGAACGAAGGCCATTCGACCCCATCCTGTCTCCCTCGGCGGAAACGCCGATTCTCCTGCTCCTCGGCTGCTGCCTAACCTGCTGTGCCTTTCCAGCACCACGTTTCTCGACCCCGTCTCCAGCCCGTCTTTGTGGGTCAGCAGGGACTGACCAATCTGAGCGGGTCATGGACCTGACAGATTGGGCAAGTGAGAGGCTGGGGAGGGGAGGTGTCTGTGCTAAATGTCATTACATCCTCAAATCCACAGCATAACACTAATCCCCCCTCACTGGGGTAGGGCTCGGGAAATTCTCGGAGCTGTTACAAACACTGAGGATTTTATAAACGTGCACAGAGTTCCCCGAGAGAACATGGATTCGTACTGAGCAAGAATAACCATGTGTTACCAATAAACAGAATGCAGCTGGGGATAAACAATCAAGAAGCATCAGTGTAGATTTTCAGGGAGAGATGGGCACCGCAGGGAGTGTATTATTTCCCCCTCCAACTCTTTTGATTTAACCTCTGCCCTCCCCTTCACTGTTTGATCACACAGCATTGCCCTCTGGGAAGGACGCTGCTTGTCACTGACCACTCGGGTGTTCCCCTTCTTCCTGGTGGTGGAATATCAATAAAGATTTACAGATTTGTTGTCCTTCACTGTGTCCAACATCTGCACATTAAAAAAACCCGTCAGTGTATAACTGAACTCTAATCCTGTATTAAACTCCAGGTGGGTGATGTTGACGGAGGGAAAGACTGGGAAGGGTGTTCATTGGTCACTGTCCACATGGGTTTACTGAGACAGCTCCTTTTGGCTTGTCCTGATCTCCCACCTCCAAGACCTCGCATGAGGCGCAGAGTGATTGGTCCCCAACTTGAGAATCTCGGACTTATTGATTAACCGATGAGGGAAAGGTACCCTGCCTTCCTCCAGGGTGATTTTACTGCAGAGGAATAGACAATCCTTCCCTTTACAGAGATCTGACCAGGTACTCACTCCCCTACCCCTAACACCACCACCACCCCCTCCAAACAAGTCAGCTAGCTGAGAATCAATCACATTACCGTTGGCGGGCAGAATGCCATTGTCATCGACAACTGGTCACCATTCCACAGACCAATCAGCTACTTGTTACTGGCCGAATTGTCCATTGTACATAGCCCCTGGTTCATTTGTAGTTACCTCCTCATGCTGCTCACACCAGCAGCTGTGTAAATAACACTTACAATGAGCGTCAGGTCTCTAGTTTTTATAAAGTACAGGAATCCATCAACAATTTTTAGCTTTTGAAACATTTCTTTACCCTATTCAGTCTGGACTACAGGTAAGAAATGGTTTATCCTCAAATACTTCCTGTGACAGAGAATTCTCCAGGATTCCCACTCTCTGGGGGAAGACATTTCTCCTCAGCTCTGTCCCAAATGGCCTACTCTGTACCTTTAGACTGTGACCCCCTGGTTCTGAACTTTCTGATCACCGGGAACATCCTTCCTGGGTTTATCCTGTTAGAATGTTGTAGGTTTCTATGAAACACCCCTCATTTGTCTGAACTCCAGTGAGTTTGAACCGAAATGATCTAGTCTCTGCTGAATTGTCAGTCCTTCTATTATCATGTCATAGAGTCCTCCAGCATTGAAACAGGCCCTTCGGCCCGCCATGTCTATGCCAACCAGTAAACACTAAACTACATTAATCCTATTTACCTGTACTCGGTCTATAGACTACCATGTCCTGGCATTTTAAGTATTTATCCAGGTATTTCTCAAAAGTTGTAAGAGGACCTGTTGTCCCCACTCTCTCAGGCAGCACGTTCCACCCTCTGGCTGATCAAAGTTCTCTTTACTCCAATCCCTTGCCTACTCCTCACCTTACACCTATGCCCCTTGGCCTCAGACACATCTGACATGGGGCAAAGGTTCTCACGATCTCCTCTGTCCAAGCCTCTCGATTTTGTACACCTCAATAAGATCACCCCTCCAGCCTCCTCTGCTCCAGGGAAAACAAACCCAGCCTACCCAGTCTCTCCTCATTACTGAGACTTCCCATCCCCAGGCAACATCCTGGTGAACCTCTTCGACATCTTCTCCAGTGCAATCACATCCTTCCGATAGCGTGGTGTCCAGGAATGCACACAGTATTCCATCGGTGGTCTCAACATCATCCCATCAAATTGCAGCAGGATTTCCTTGTTCCAGGATTCTATGCCCTGTCTAATGAAGACAAGGACGCCTTATGCCTTGCTCACCACCCAGTCTCCCTGTCATGACACCTTTAGGGATCTATAGACTTGTCCATCAATGTACCTTTACTCCTCACTACTCCCTCCCTTGGGACCTAGTATTCATTGTTTCCCTCAATAGAACTCCCAAAGTGCATCAACTCACTCTTATCAGAATTAAATTCCATCTGTCATTGTTCTGCCGAACTTACCAGCTGGTCAATATCAGACGGGTAGCCTGAGACCATCCTGCCCCTCCATCCCATGCTATCCCACGAGCTGTGACTGTATGAGGCTGACAATAAAATATGTTCAGGCAATCGGCCTAAAACTGTCTACTGCTCCTGATTTATGTGTCAGGAATAACAGACAGGAAAACATACTCCATCAAAAAACTTTACTTCCAAGCTTTAAAGAGGATGTAGCAGCTTTTTCAGTTCACTACTTTTCTTGGAGCTTCTTATTTGCAATGAATATTTTATCATTAATTGGCATTTAGGAATGCTGCCATACCTCTCCAGTATTTCTGACACCTATTTTATAGAATCTAACAGCACAAGGATTTGCAGGATAAGGGAGAACCCTCAAATATTTTATACATGCATTAAAGGGAAAAAGGTTAACCAGGGAAAGAGTAGAGGTCTTTGGGACCAAGGGGGCACTCTGTGTGTGAGGCTGCAGGAATTTGGAAGGGTGTTGAATGAATATTTCTGTTCGATCTTCACTCTGGAAAAAGAGAACGTAGGGACCAAATCCAGGAAAGGGGACAGTGAGGAGCTTACACAGTTTTCCATAGGGAATGGGGAGTTATTGGAGGCTCTGTCGGGACAAATCCCCTGGCCCAGATGAGTTGTACCCGAGGCTGCGATGGGAGGTGAGGCAGGAAATTACAAGGGCTCTGACAGAAATGTGTCATTCCTCTCTGGCCACAGAGGGAAGGTGCCAGAGGACTGGAGGATGGCTAACGTGGCTCCAATTTTCAAGAAAGGTGGTAGCGATGAACCAGGAAATTACAGATGGTGAGTCACAAATCAGCGGGAGGGAACCCATTGGAGAAAATTCTGAAGGAGTGAATTTGGAAAGGCATGGCGTTAATTAAGGATAATCAGCATGGCTTTGTCAGAGGGAGGTCATGTCCAACAAACTTTATGGAAATTTTTTGAAAAGTATGTGGGTGAGGGGAGTTCACTTGGTGTAGTTTATGTGGATTTTAGCAAATCTTTCGACAAGAGTCCCAAATGGGAGATTGATCGAGAGGATTAAAGCTCATAGAATTGAGGGAAACGTGGTGAGATAGATCAGAAACTGACTTAGGAATAGGACACAAGGGGTAGTAGGAGGCTGCTTGAGTGACTGGAGGCCGATGTACACCACAAGGGTCAGGACTGGGACCTTTATTGTTTATTATATCGATGAAAAGGTGTGGGAATGTTAAGCAAATTTGTAGGTGATGTCAAGAATGATTAATAGCAAAGAAGATGGCTGTAGGTTATAGGAAGATATAGATGGGTTAGTCAGAGGGGCAGAGCAATGGCAGATGGTCTTTAACCTTGATAAGTACAAGGGAGAGGAAATGAGAGATATTTAATGAATGTCAGGACACTGTATCGTTTAGAGGAACAGAGAGGATCTTGGGGTAATTATTCATGGATCTCTGAAGTCAGCAGAGCATGTGAACAGAAGGCGTGTGGGATACTTGCTTCCATCAGTGTGACATAGAGTAGAAGAACAAGGAGGTAATGTTGGAGTTGTACAGAGAGTTAGTCAGACCCCAGCTGCAATACTGTGTGCAGTTCTAGACCCCTCGTTATGGGAAGGATGTGATAGCACTGGAGGGGGTACACAGGAAATTCACCAGGATGTAGAACTGAATTGAATTGAACTTATTGTCAGGTGTACCAAGGCACAGTGAAAAACTTTGTCTTGCGAGCAATACAGACAGATCCCAGAGTTAAGCAGCATAGATAGTAAATAACAGGTAAACAGCAGCAAAAACAAAAACCCAGGTACAGGTGGATTTGAAGAGTTTGTGAGTCCATTCGGTATTCTAACAACAGTAGGGTAGAAACTGTTACGAAACCGGCTGGTGTGTGTGTTCAGGCTTCTCCCCGATGATAGAGGGAGTAGAAAAACATTGCCAGGGTGGGATGGATCTTTGAGAATGCTGGCGGCCTTTCCTTGACAGCGGGCCTGGTCGATGGATTCTATGGAACATAGAACATGGAACATAGAAAAGTACAGCACAGAACAGGCCCTTTGGCCCACTATGTTGTGCCAAGATTTAATCCTAATGTAAAATATAATAATTTAACCTACGCACCCCTCAACTCATTGCTATCCATGTGCATGTCCAGCAGTTGCTTAAATGTCCCCAATGACTCTGCTTCCACCACCACCGCTGGCAACGCATTCCATACATTCACAACTCTCTGTGTAAAGAACCTACCTCTGACGTCTCTTCTATACCTTTCCCCTAATATCTTAAAACTATACCCCCCTCATACCCATCAATTCTGCCCTGGGGAAAAGTCTCTGGCTATTGACTCTATCTATTCCTCTCAATATCTTGTAAACCTCGATGAGGTCTCCTCTCTTCCTCCTTCCCTCCAGAGAGAAACGTCTGAGCTTTTTCAACCTTTCTTCATAAGGCAAGCCCTCCAGTCCAGGCAGCATCCTGGTAAACCTTCTTTACACCCTCTCCAAAGCCTCTGTATCTTTCCTATAGTAGGGCGACCAGAACTGGACACAATATTCCAAGTGTGGTCTCACCAGGAACTTGTAGAGCTGCAGCAAAACCTCGCGGCTCTTAAACTCGATCCCCCTGTAAATGAAAGCCAAAACACCACATGCTTTCTTAACAACCCTATCCACTTGGGTGGCAACTTTGAGGGACCTATGTACTTGCACACCCAGATCCCTCTGTTCCTCCACACTGCCAAGAATCCTGTCTTTAATCCGATATTCAGCATTCGAGTTCGACCTTCCAAAATACATCACTTCGCATTTATCCAGGTTGAACTCCATCTGCTATTTCTCAGCCCAGCTCTGCATCCTGTCAATAGATGGGAGGTTGGCCTTTGTGATTGTCTGGGCTGAGTTCACCACTCTCTGTAACCATCTCTGATCTTGAATTGTACCATTGCCATACCAGGTAGTGATACATCCAGACAGAATGCTCTCAATGGCGCACCTATAAAAGTTGGTAAGGGTATTCACCGTCATGGCAAATTTCCTCAGCTGCCTGAGGAGGAAGAGCTGTTGTTGGGCCTTTGTAACCTGTGCGTCCACATGGAGAGTCCAAGAAGGCTTGTTGTGGATGACCACTCCCAGGAGCTTGACACTCTCCACTGGGATGGAGAAATTCCCTCCAAGACCCCAAGGGATCCTTCCATATCCGACACAAGTTCACCTGTACCTCCACACACATCATCTATTGCATCCGCTGCACCCGATGTGGCCTCCTCTATATTGGGGAGACGGGCCGCTTACTTGCAGAACGCTTCAGAGAACACCTCAGGGACGCCCAGACCAACCAACCCAACCACCCCGTGACTCAACACTTTAACTCTCCCTCCCACTCCACCGAGGACATGCAGGTCCTTGGACTCCTCCACCGGCAGAACATAACAACACGACGGCTGGAGGAGGAGCGCCTCATCTTCCGCCTGGGAACCCTCCAACCACAAGGAATGAACTCAGATTTCTCCAGTTTCCTCATTTCCCCTCCCCCCACCTTGTCTCAGTCGGTTCCCTCGAACTCAGCACCGCCCTCCTAACCTGCAATCCTCTTCCTGACCTCTCCGCCCCCACCCCACTCCGGCCTATCACCCTCACCTTGACCTCCTTCCACCTATCACATCTCCATCGCCCCTAACCCAAGTCCCTCCTCCCTACCTTTTACCTTAGCCTGCTTGGCACACTCTCCTCATTCCTGATGAAGGGCTTATGCCCGAAACGTCGAATTTCCTGTTCCTTGGATGCTGCCTGACCTGCTGCGCTTTAACCAGCAACACATTTTCAGCTGGAGAAATTGAGCTACAAGGAGAGACTAGATAAGGTTGAATCATTTTCTCCAGAGCAGAGTAGACTGAGGGGGGGATATAATTGAGGTGTATCAGACTGTGAGGGGTATGGACAGGGTGAATCGAGAGCAGTTGTTTCCCTTGGTCTGTCCCGAGAGAGGGGAAGGGGCAGGAGATTCAGAGAGGATTTGGGAAAAGATATTTTCACTCAGCGGGTGGTGTGAATCTGGGATGCCCTGTCTGGGAAGGCAGAGAAGGCTGGAAACCTTAAAACCTTTGAAAGAAATGTGGATGAGCACTTCAAACATTATAACAGCCAAGTGTAGGAGATTGGGATCAGCATGCCTTTAGTGGTAGTTATATCAATGGGCTGAAGGGCCTTTTCTGTGTTGTATGAATCTATAAGAGGCCATTCAGCCCCTTTTGCCTGCTATCTGAAAGTGCTCTCCAATTTGTCAATCCCCTCCTGCCTCCACCCCAGCTCACTGCTGCTCGCTCATGTTTCTCTCCAGTTTGAGTTTAAACTCGCAACTTGAAAGGGTTCAGAAAAGATTTACGAGGATGTTGCCAGGGTTGGAGGGTTTGACCTACAGGGAGAGGTTGAACAGGCTGGGGCTGTTTTCCCTCGAGCGTCAGAGGCTGACACCTTATGGAAGCTTATAGAGACTTTTAGGGTGGTATGGTGGCTCAGTGGTTAGCACCGCTGCCTCACAACACCAGGGACCCGGGTTTGATTCCAGCCTCTGGTGACTGTCTGAGTGGAGTTTGCACATTCTCTGTAACTGTCCCTGATCTTGGATGGTACAGTAGCCATACTAGGCAGTGATCCATCCAGACAGAATGCTCTCGATGGTGCTCTGGTGTTTGCCCTGGTTTCGTCCCGCAATCCAAAGTTGTGCCGTTCAGGTGAATTGGCCATGCTAAATTGCTCACAGTGTAGGCTCGGTACTCTAGTCAGGGGTAAATGTGGAGTAATAGGGGAGGGAGAATGGGTCAGGGTGGGTTACTCTTTGGAGGGTTGGTGTGAACATGTTGGGCCGAAGGGCCTGTTTCCACACTGTAGGGATTCAATGATACAATCATGAGGGGCATGGTTAGGGTAAATAGCCAAGGTCTTTTCACTGGGGTGGAGGAGTCCAGAACTAGAGAGTTTAGCGTGAGCGGGGAAAGATATGGGGGTGGCATGGTGGCTCCATGGTTAGCATTGTTGCCTCACAGCACCAGGGTCCCAGGTTCGATTCCAGCCTTGGGTGACTGTCTGTGTGGACTTTGCACATTCTCCCCATGTCTGTGTGGGTTTCCTCCCACAGTCCAAAGATGTGCATGTTAAGGTGAATTGGCTGTGCCAAATTGCCCGTAGTGTTAGGTGTATTAGTCAGAGGGAAATGGGACTGGGTGAGTTACTCTTCGGAGGGTCGGTGTGGACTTGTTGGCCGAAGGGCCTGTTTCCACACTTTAGGGAGTCTAATCTAATATAAAGGGTACCTAACTGGCAACTTATTCACACAGAGGGTGGTACGGGTATGGAATGAGCTGCCAGAGGAAGTGGTGGAGGCTGGTACAATTACAACATTCAAAAGGCATTTGGATGGGTATATGAATAGGAAGGGTTTGGAGGGATATGGGCCAAGTGCTGACAAATGGGACTAGATTGGGTTGGGATATCTGGTCGGTATGGACGAGTTAGATGGAAGGGTCTGTTTCTGTGCTGTACATCTCTATGACTCTCTGCCTCTATGAGAGCTGGAACAGACTCAACAATGGTGGCTCAGCCTTACAGCAGGGAACAGTGAGCCGCAGGTATGTGTTGGCAAGTGGTACATCATAGAGCCATACAGATACAGAAACAGACTCTTCAGCCCACCCAGTCTATGCCCACCATAATCCCAAACCAAACTCGTCCCACCTGCCTGCTCCTGGCCTATCTCCCTCTAAACCTTTCCTACTGATGAACTTATCCAAAGGTCTTCGAAACGTTGTAACTGTACCTGCATCCATCACTTCCTCTGGCAGTTCATTCCACACACAAACCACACTCTGCGTAAAAGTATTTTTAAATCTTTCTCCTCTCACCTTAAAAATATGTTCCTTAGTTATTAACTCCCCCACTCTTGAGAAAAGGCGACTGTCAGTCACCTTATATATGGCCTCCATGCTTTTATAAAGGTCAATAAGGTCACAGTGAAAAGGACCCAGCCTCTCCAGTCTATTTTTATATCTCAAACTCTCCAGCCCTGGCAATATCCTGCTAAGTCTTCTCTGAACTCTCCCCAGACTAATAATATCCTTCCTGTAACAGGGTGACCAGAATTGCACATAGTACTCGAGTAGTGGCCTTACCAACATCATGTCCAACTTCAACATGACGTCCCAACTCCTGTCCTCAAAGGGCTGAGTAATGAAAGCAAGCTGCCAAACACCTTTTTAACTGCTCTGTCTAAGCCCAGCCCTGGTTTTCCCAAACCACGATACCTTCACTTTTATCCAAATTAAACTCCATCTGCCACATGCTTGGTTCTGACTCTCAGTCCCTGATCCAATTCCTAACTCAGGGTGTGAACCGTAGAATCCTGACAGTGTGGAAACAGGCCATTTGGCCCAACACGTCCACACTGACCCTCCAAAGAGTAACCCACCCCCACATTTCCCAGAGCTAAACCCCCTTACCCGCAAATCTTTGGACTGTGGGAGGAAACCCACCCAGACACGGGGAGAATGTGCAGACTCCACACAGACAGCTGCCTGAGACTGGAATTGAACCCGGGTCCCTGGTGCTGTGAGGCAGCAGTGCTAACCACTGTGCCACCGTGCCGCCCTGTTATGCTTTGCCTGAAGATGGGTGTTTTACCTGATGTGGCAAATTATACGTTATCACTCGAAACCAAGTAAACTAGACATTGTCTTTGTGGAACTGAACAATCAAACAGATATTTATTGCAGCTATTAGAATTCAAATATTACATTCACAGGCACATCAGTGTCTGGGCTAACGTTGATGTGAAGGTGTTTGACTGGAAAGCTTGTGACTTTAATAAACCTTTTAGACTGTAACCTGGTGTCATGTGACTTTTGACCTGGGCTAACATTGATTACAAAGAGTACCTGCTTCCTGGAGCATGTCAAGCTTCAAGAGATCTTCGAGTAAGATGGAGTCTGTGCCTTTATACCCTCAGGTCACATTGCTCAGAATCAGGGAGAGTATCATGAACATGTCTCTTAATGATATGCCAACCTGCAAGGTAATATCTGCATGGTCCCACCAGACCACAGCGACTGCTCTCTCTTTAGAGACAGATGACGAGGTGCTGGGGTTTACTGCTCCTCAGGGAAAGGCAGAGTTTGAGAAGGAGAGTCCTTCATTGTAGCTCATCCAATACAGGAAGTGAATCCATGCTTTAGCATCACCCTGCCAAGAGAAATCAGCTGACCAGCCAACTGAACTAACCCGTGATACATCACAACAGCAGAGGAGAAAGTGAGGATTACAGATGCAACACAACACGATAGCCCTCTTTTTTAAATTAATGATAAAAGTTTATGTACAACAGACACTGTAAGGTATATACCATCAACCTGATAATTATATGAACAAGTTAAAAACATAATTGACAAGACTAATATTTCAAAATTCAACGTGATGCTTAGAAGTAATTCCCTGCATTTGCAATTTCTTGTATTCTTGTGTCCAAGGTTAATGTACGAAGGAAGTCAGTTTCCACTGTAAATAAAATATCATGAGGATACTGGAAATCTGAAATCCAGACAATGCAGGAGAAATTCAGCAGGTTTGGGAGCATCTGGGAATGAGAGAAATGGAGTCAATGTTTCAAGTTCGATGTATGACAGTCCTTCAGATCGTCCCAATGCTCCGGAGGGTTTGTTGACACAGCCTGGTCTCTTGATTATATTCCTACCTGAAGTGGGTCTACTTTGATCTGTGTTGTGATTGCTGACCCTGGTGGTCTTACTGCTGGTTGCTGTCATTCAGCAGGTCAGCAAATCCATGGGAACACCACCCCCTGCAAGTTCCCCTACAAGCCACTCACCATCCTGACTTGGAAATATATCACTGTTCCTTCAGTGTCACTGGGTCAGAATCCTGGAATTCCCTCCCTAAGGGACATTGTGGGTCAACCTACAGCACATGGGCAGCAGCGGTTCAAGAAGGCAGCTCAGCACCACCTTCTCAAGGGGCAACTAGGGACGGGGTAATAAATCACTGGGCCCAGCCAGCGATGCCCATACCCACAGATGAATTTTTCTTTAAAAACACACATCCTGAGATTCTTTGTCCAAGATTGGGGTAAATTATTTTGAGCTAAGCTGGGTTTTGTACCTACACAATACAAAACCATGCTTAGTAATGATTTCATGTGATCTGGATTGATCCCTATTCTTAAAATCTTTGCTGATACCCAAGTATATGTAGCTGTCATTCTCTCTCTCTCTCTCTATACCTCTCTCACTCTCTCTATCTTTCTCTCTCCCTCCCTCCCTCTCTCTTTCTCTCCCCCTCTCTCTCTCTTTCTCTCTCTCCCTCCCTCTCTCTCTCTTTCTCTTCCCCTCTCTCACTGTCTCTCTCTCCCTCCCCCACTCTCCCCCTCTTTCTCTCTGTCTCTCTCTCTCTCCCTCCCTCTCGCTCTTTCTCTCCCCCCCTCTCTCTCTTTCCCATCTCTCTCTCTTTTTCTCCCTCTCTCTCTCTGTGTCTCTCTCTCCCTCCCCCCCTCTCTCCCTCTCCCTCCCTCTCTCTCTGTGTCTCTCTCTCCCTCCCCTTCTCCCTCTCTCCCCGCTCTCTCGCTCTCTCCCCTCTCTCTCCCTCCCTCTCTTTCTCTGTGTCTCTCTCCCCCTCTCTTTCCCTCTCTCTCTCTCTCTCTCTGTCTCTCTCTCTCTCTCTCCGCTCCCCCCCCGCCTCCAGCATCTCCCCTCTCACCCCCCCCTCTGTCTCTCTCTCTGTTCCCCCCCACTCCAGCACCCCGCCCCCCCCCCTCTCTCTCTCTCTCTCTCTCTCTCTCTCTTTCCCCCTCTCTGCCCGGTGCACAGTTTAGGTTGTGTTATCATTCCATTATGACTGCGTTCCCAGATGGGTCAGAACCCACAATGACATCTAGCTTGATAGATCATATATGTTCACTTTGCTTAACTAAATGTCACACTCATCTCCAGATTTTCCTTAACAGTAGAACAGAAGGTTATTACTCGGATAAAGACGTTATCTTGATTTAGAATACAATTTAGTAAAATCTTAAAACACAAGCAATTCTAAGTCTCCAAGGAGAAAGTGAGGACTGCAGATGCTGGGGATCAGACCTGAAAATGTGTTGCTGGAAAAGCGCAGCAGGTCAGGCAGCATCCAAGGTCCTGATGAAGGGCTTATGCCCGAAATGTCGAATCTCCTGCTCCTTGGATGCTGCCTGACCTGCTGCGCTTTTCCAGCAACACATTTTCAGCCCCATTCTAAGTCTCCGTCCTATCTCCCAATTCCATCCACTTATAGAGTTTCAAGTCTAGAGAATTTAACCCCTCCGTGTCAAACCTTTCGGTTCTACATAACTGATTCTCTCCAAGTTCACTCTGTCATGCAAGCTGTGAAGTTTTCGTGTATGACGGGCTGAGCATTCCTAAATCTTGCGGCTTAATGCTGTGGCTTAATCCAGGCCGTCCCCAGATCCTGGTCATTTGTAATCTCACAGAGTTGCTCAGGTTTAGCAGTTGCCAATGATGACTGTTCACACAGGCTCTGACAGCTCAGTGGTGAGGTTTGATTGGGTTCCATCATGTGTACTCTATACAAGCGCAGAGAGTGAGGTTGGAACCTCGTGAGTTATGACTGAGGTCTGAGCATGTCCATAACTGCTGGCGCACTGCTGATATCGGGTAAAAAATGAGGTCTGCAGATGCTGGAGATCGCAGTTGAAAATGTGTTGCTGGTTAAAGCACAGCAGGTCAGGCAGCATCCAAGGAATAGGAAATTCGACGTTTCGGGCATAAGCCCTTCAGGAAGGCTTATGCCCGAAACGTCGAATTTCCTATTCCTTGGATGCTGCCTGACCTGCTGTGCTTTAACCAGCAACACATTTTCCACAGCTGATATCGACCAGCTAGAGATTTCAGGCAGGCAGGGAGAGCGGACCTTTGCGTACAGGAGTTGGGACGTCATGTTGAGGTTGTGCAGGATGTTAGTGAGGCCACTTCTGGGGTACTGCATCCAGCTCTGCTCGCTCAAAGGCCCAGCCAGACCCCGGAGCAAAACACAGGCAAGAAATCAGATGTGACAAAGAAAATGAGGTGCATGACCCTTCAGATTCCAAGCCAACCAAGTGACTGTCATATTTCAGAAGGTGACCTTCCGTCTGGAGAGGGTTCAGAGGAGATTTTTCCAGGATGTTGCTGGGACTGGAAGGTTTGAATTATAAGGAGAGGTTGGACAGACTGGAGTGTAGGAGGTTGAGGGGTGACCTTATCGAGGTTTCTAAAATCATGAAGGGGTGTGGATAAAGTGAAGGGAAAGTGTATTTTCTCCAAGGGTGGGGGATTTCAAGACAAGAGGCACATTTTTAAGGTGAGAGGAGAGGGGTTGGAAAGGGACATGAGGGGCAACCTATTTTGTTATTGTGTGGAATGTGGAAGTGGTGAATGTGGGGACAGTGATGCGATTTGAAACATTTGTATGAGTATGTGAATAGGAAAGGGTTGGAGCAATATGGACCAAATGAAGGCAGGTGGGACTGGTTTAGTTTGGGATTACGTCCAACATAGACCGGTTGGACTGACAGCTTTGTTTCTGTGCTGTATGACCCTATGACCTTTTTCCGTTGGCATTTTGGCCCCGCAACGTGATTCTGCCAATGGACAGAGTTAATGATCCATTTTAGATTGGGAGCTGGTCTTTCATGGATTGTCCCATGAGCTGAGGGAAACGGTGAGTGAGGTTCGCCTGACGAACGGTCACCTTCTGAAATATGACATTCACTTCCTCTTTATGGGCATTTAAACGGGCATTGGATAGGCAAATGGAGGATAGTGGGCTAGTGTAGGTTAGGTGGGCTTGGATCGGTGCAACATCAAGGGCCAAAGGGCCTGTACTGCTCTGTATTTTTCTATGTTCTATGTTCTTGGTTGGCTTGGATGTGTTTGGGACCGTGTACCTCGGCTTCTTGCTGCGATGTTGCCACATCTGATTCCTCGCCTGCGTTTTGCCCTGGGGTCTGGCTGGGCCTTTGGGCAGTTTCCAACACCCCTCGCTACCACGCGTTTCTCAGCTGTGGAAGAATCCAGCCAGCCTTCGGGTTGTTGTGACACACTGCCGGCTTTTTTGTTGGTTGCTGCATTTTGCTGACTGTTAGTAATCCCCTTGTCTGCGTCCACAGCATGCAATCCTTGACAGCCTGATACTGTGGCTTCATAATCATGTCCGTCCTCATCAGTGGCATAGTCCGTCCTCTTGCCCAGAAGAGGCTATAATTGGTGTAAAGGTCAGAAGTCACACGGCACCAGGTTATAGTCCAATAGGTTTATCTGAAATCACAGGCTTTCAGAGCATCGCTCCTTCACCAGAACAGACAAACCTGTTGAACTATGAGCTGGTAGGCAAATGTGAGGACTGCAGATGCTGGAAATCAGAGTCAAGATTAGAGTGGTGCTGGAAAAGCACAGCAGGTCAGGCAGCATCCGAGGAGCAGGAAAAATTCACGTTTCAGCCCTTCCTGATGAAGGGCTCCTTCCTGAAACATCAATTTTCATCCAGGACTATAACCTGGTGTCATGTGAATTCTGACCTTGTTCACCCCAGTCCAACACTGGCACCTCCACATCCTGGTGTAAAGGTGATTACTAATTTGATGAGAGTCTGTGAGAAATGGTGTCTGGAAAGAGCCCTTCCATGAGACATTTCCTGACAAACCCAACCAATAGACTAGATTAGATTACTTACAGTGTGGAAACAGGCCCTTTGGCCCAACAAGTCCACACCGACCCGCTGAAGCACAACCCACCCATATCCCTACATATACCCCTTACCTAACACTACAGGCAATTTAGCATGGCCAATTCACCTGACCCGCACATCTTTGGACTGTGGGAGGAAACCGGAGCACCCGGAGGAAACCCACGCAGACAATGTGCAAACTCCACACAGTCAGTCGCCTGAGGTGGGAATTGAACCCAGGTCTCTGACGCTGTGAGGCAGCAGTGCTAACCACTATGCCACCGTAGACTCAAGGGGTTCCAGACTCCGTGGCACGATTGGTTTCTGATGTTCCTGAAGCTCCCGCCTTCTTGAACCTCCTGGACTTTTTCTGGATTGTCCCGAATGCATTAATTCTGGGAGGTCCTTCCTTGCTGATGGCAAGCTGGATTTTTACTGCTCTGCCCTTGAGATCGTGTAACGATCGCTTTGTAAAATACAACTGCACCAGTTTACTCAAACAGTTACAATTCCACGAAGGTATTTGTGATCCAGTCCACAATGCGAACAATTCTTGTTGAAGATAATTTGTTTCTATTTATGGGAAGTTGAGTGCAGTGTTTCTTTATTTCCTTCACTTCTTTTATTTCCATTTTATTTTTTTCCCTATTCTGCTTCTGTTTATTGCTCACTGTTATCATTCCGTTCCTCATCAGGGTCCCTTTCAGAACGTTGCATTGAGAAACACTGATTTGTTGTCAGAAGATTAGAACATAGAACATAGCAAAATACAGCGCAGTACAGGCCCTTCGGCCCTCGATGTTGCGCCGACCAAAGTCTACCTAACCTACACTAGCCCAATAACCTCCATATGCTTGTCCAATGCCCGTTTAAATGACCATAAAGAGGGAGAGTAAAAAATGAGGTCTGCAGATGCTGGAGATCACAGCTGCAAATGTGTTGCTGGTCAAAGCACAGCAGGCCAGGCAGCATCTCAGGAATAGAGAATTCGACGTTTCGAGCATAAGCCTGATGAAGGGCTTATGCTCGAAACGTCGAATTCTCTATTCCTGAGATGCTGCCTGGCCTGCTGTGCTTTGACCAGCAACACATTTGCATAAAGAGGGAGAGTCCACCACTGCTACTGGCAGGGCATTCCATGAACTCACAACCCGCTGTGTAAAGAATCTACCCCTAACATCTGTCCTATACCTACCACCCCTTAATTTAAAGCTGTGTCCCCTAGTAACAGCTGACTCCATTAGCGGTAAAAGGTTCTCAGTGTCTACCCTATCTAAACCCCTAATCATCTTGTACACCTCTATCAAATTTCCCCTAAACCTTCTTTTCTCCAATGAGAACAGCCCCAAGTGCCTCAGCCTTTCCTCATACGATCTTCCTACCATGCCAGGCAACATCCTGGTAAACCTCCTCTGCACCCGTTCCAATGCCTCCACATCCTTGTCACACATGCAGTTGCAGGTTTCAGCCACTGGGTGGTATTTGAGTCAAATAGCGAAGGACGATGGACGAAGAGATTGGACGGGACGACGTTCCCGAGATTTTCGAAGAGTGAGGGGAGAAATCTCACGGAAACTGATCAAATTCCAAAAAGGACCGGGCAGAATAAAGGCAGGCAGGGTGTTCCTAATGACCAGGGACTCCCGAACCAGGGGGTCAGAGTCTGAGGAAACAGGGTGGGTCCTTTAAGGCTGAGATGAGGAGAGATGTTCTCACCCAGAGAGTGGGGATCCTTGGGAGATTCTCCCTCACAGAAAGCAGTTGAGGCCAAAACATTGAATGTCCTGAAGAAGGAGTTGTTGAAAAGAGGAGATAGAGTTCTCAGGGCTGAAAAGATCAAAGGGTATGGGAGAGGATGAGGGACCAGGGGACTCAGATGGATGATCAGCCGTGAACATATTGCAATGAAGGTGTCACTGGCTGTGCCAGCATTTATTACCCAGAGGGCAGTTCAGAGTCAATCGCATTGCCGTGGGTCTGGAGTCACATGGAAGCCAGACCAGGTGAGGAGGGCGTTGTTTTTTCCTCGAGTACCCCAGTAAATTCAGACATTCCCCACTCCACGCCTTCCCACCAACAATCAGCAATGATTCCATGATCCCTCTACACTCTCCCCCATCAAACACTGCCCGGACAGGGACAGCATGGGGTTAGATACAGAGTAAAGCTCCCTCTACACTGTCCCCATCAAACACTCCCCGGACAGGGACAGCACGGGGTTAGATACAGAGTAAAGCTCCCTCTACACTCTCCCCATCAAACACTCCCAGGACAGGGATAGCACGGGGTTAGATACAGAGTAAAGCTCCCTCTACACTGTCCCCATCAAACACTCCCCGGACAGGGACAGCACGGGGTTAGATACAGAGTAAAGCTCCCTCGACACTGTCCCCATCAAACACTCCCAGGACAGGGACAGCACGGGGTGAGATACAGAGTAAAGCTCTCTCTACACTTGCCTCATCAAACACTCCCAGGACAGGGACAGCACGGGGTTAGATACAGAGTAAAGCTCCCTCTACACTGTTCCCATCAAACGGTCCCAGATCAGGGACAGCACGGGGTTACATACAGAGTAAAGCTCCCTCTACTCTGTCCGCATCAAACACTCCGAGGACAGGGACAGCACAGACTTGGATATAGAGTAAAGCTCCCTCTACACTGTCTCCATCAAACGCTCCCAGCACAGGGACAGCACGGGGTTAGATACAAAGTAAAGCTCTCTCTATCCAGAACTGGCTCAAAGATAGAAGACAGAGGGTGGTGGTGGAGGGTTGCTTTTCAGACTGGAGGCCTGTGACCAGTGGAGTGCCACAAGGATCGGTGCTGGGTCCTCTACTTTTTGTCATTTACATAAATGATTTGGATGTGAGCATAAGAGGTACAGTTAGTAAGTTTGCAGATAACACCAAAATTGGAGGTGTAGTGGACAGCGAAGAGAGTTACCTCAGATTACAACAGGATCTTGACCAGATGGACCAATGGGCTGAGAAGTGGCAGATGGAGTTTAATTCAGATAAATGCGAAGTGCTGCATTTTGGGAAAGCAAATCTTAGCAGGACTTATACACTTAATGGTAAGGTCCTAGGGAGTGTTGCTGAACAAAGAGATCTTGGAGTGCAGGTTCATAGCTCCTTGAAAGTGGAGTCGCAGGTAGATAGGATAGTGAAGAAGGTGTTTGGTATGCTTTCCTTTATTGGTCAAAGTATTGAGTACAGGAGTTGGGAGGTCGTGTTGCGGCTGTACAGGACATTGGTTAGGCCACTGTGGGAATATTGCGCGCAATTCTGGTCTCCTTCCTATCAGAAAGATGTGGTGAAACTTGAAAGGGTTCAGAAAAGATTTACATGGATGTTGCCAGGATTGGAGGATTTGAGCTACAGGGAGAGGCTGAACAAGCTGGGCCTGTTTTCCCTGGAGCGTCGGAGGCTGAGGGGTGACCTTATAGAGGTTTACAAAATTATGAGGGACATAGATAGGATAAATAGGCAAAGTCTTTTTCCCTGGAGTCGGGGAGTCCAGAACTAGAGGGCATAGGTTTAGGGTGAGAGGGGAAGGATATAAAAGAGACCTGAGGGGCAACTTTTTCACACAGAGGGTGGTACGTGTATGGAATGAGCTGCCAGAGGAAGTGGTGGAGGCTGGTATAATTGGAACATTTAAAAGGCATTTGGATGGGTATATGAATAGGAAGGGTTTGGAGGAATATGGGCCAGGTGCTGGCAGGTGGGACTAGATTGGGTTGGGATATCTGGTCGGCATGGATGAGTTGGACCGAAGGGTCTGTTTCCGCGCTGTACATCTCTGTGACTCTATGACTACACTGTGCCCACCAAACACTCCTAGGGACAGGGACAGGGACAGGGACAGCACGGGGTTAGATACTGAGTTAAGTTCTCTCAACACTGTCCCACCAAACACTCTCAGGGGGTGTAGTTAAACATTGACTAAAGTGTCAGTTGTGATTGGGTGTGTGAGTCAGTACGCTGGTCACCATAACCACAGCTCCCGCTCCCAACGCTGCGCTGAGGAAGGCCTGCCCAGTCATTGATATCATTGATCCACTGAGGCTGGCTGTGGAGGCCTGGGGCCTCCCTCTCTCTGGTGCCTGGAAACAAGCTGATGCCTCGATTGGAAAGCTGAGGTGAGGGATTGAGCATCTCATCCGTGACCAGTGTTCCTGATCCTCATTAAGGCATTACAGATGAGCAGGCCATGACCTTGTTGCTGTCTGTGGGGTCTCGCTGTGACATTCCCTCATGACCACACTCACACGGGCCGTAAAGCTCTTTGGCACATTCTTCCAAATGAGATGTTAACCCAAGGCCCCTCAGGTGAACAGGGAAGGACTCACTAACTGTATTTTGAAGACTAGCTGAGGAAGGGGGTATTCTGTCTTTCTGGTCAATCCCTATTCCAATACCAGGTGGACCATCCATGTGACAACTATCTGCACCACTAGGTCTGACCACAGCCGGAACACTGGGAACAGTTTTGGACTCCGTATCTAAGGGATAGGCAGTCCAGCAGGTTCACTCGGCTGATCCCAGGTATGGAGGGACTGGGGTATGAGGAGAGATTGAGTACGTTGGACTCATTGGAGTTTAGAGGAACAAGAGGTGATCTTAATGAAACATATAAAATTCTTAGGGGACTTGACAGGGGAGATGTGAAGAGTTTGTTTCCCCTTGTGGGAAAGTCTAGGATCAGAGGACATCATCTCAGAATGAGGGGTCGCCCATTTGAGACAGAGATGATGAGGAATTTCTTCTCTCAGAGAGGAGTGGGTTTCAGTGGAATATTTCTCCTCAGGCAGCTGTCGAGACTGGGCCGTTAAGTATATTCACGGCTGGGATAGAATTTCAATCAGGAGGGGGTTCGAGGGTCATGGGGAAAAGGCAGGAAAGCGTGGAAAACATTCTACCCGAGTTGGTATGGCAACTGCGCTGCCTAGGACCGTAAGAAACTACAGAAGAGTTGTGAATACAGGAGAAAGTGAGGACTGCAGATGCTGGAGATCAGAGCTGAAAATGTGTTGCTGGAAAAGCACAGCAGGTCAGGCAGCATCCAAGGAGCAGGAAATTCGACGTTTTGGGCATACGTCCTGCATCAGGAATCAGCCCCAGAGTTGTGAATACAGCCCAGTTCATCATCATACAAGCCAGCCTCCCTTCCACCGGCTCCAGCTGCACTCCTCACTGCCTCAGGACATAATCAAAGACCCCCCCCCCCCCCCCCCTCAGTTATACTCTCTTCTGTTCAGGCAGAAGATATAAAAGCTTAAACACACGTACCGACAGATTCAAGATCAGCTTCTGCGCGGCTGTTATTAGACATCTGAATGGATCTCCCAAATTTCAAACTTAATGATGAGCTCGTTGTCTCTGTGTGCTGTCTTTGCAACTGTGACATTGCATTCCTCGCTCATTATCCTAATACCCTTCGTACAGTATGATCTGCATGAAAAACAGCACGTTTCACTGTACCGAGGGACGTGACAATAATGAATCCATAAGACCATAAGACATAGGAGTGGAAGTAAGGCCATTCAGCCCATCGAGTCCACTCCGCCATTCAATCATGGCTGATGGGCATTTCAACTCCACTCACCAGCGTTCTCCCCGTAGCCCTTAATTCCCCGAATCAAATCAAATCAAATCAAATAAAGCCTGAGGATGATCAGATTGGCAATTCAACGGGCCGAATGGCCTACTCCTGTTCCGGATTTCATTGGTGTTTGTCCAGGCCATCCTGGTTTTATTTCCGACGGGATAGAGTTGAGCAGAGGGTGCGGAAGATGAGGGTGGGAAAGACTACCCCGTGTTAAAAAGCCAGATGGAAACTTCCAGCCTCCGGGATAAACGAAAAGGAAGCTCAGACAAATACAGCCTCCGGGAAGCAGGGACTCCCACTGAGAGATCTTCAATCTCAGCAAATAAATCAAACCAACACCAAAGTGATGTCTGACTGCTTCCTGTAGCAGGAACAGCTGCTTCCCTCTGCTCTCGCCTCTCATTAAAACAGCAACAGCACAGAAGATGTTCAATATTTGAAAGCTTTGGACTCTTTGATCATGAACTGTAACACAAAAGCAGATTCAATGGGAATCTCATCCGAACACCATCCACAACGCGGCAGTCCCCATCCAGATACAGCTACCACCTTCAGGTGAATACCCTTTACATTTCAGACATTCATTTACCCCAGTAAGATCAGTTGGCATGTTCTGCTCAGGCCTCTGGGCAAGGCTGGGGGAGGCTGTGCATGGGATCTGACTGAGGTGACCACAATTAGGAGGAGCATCGATAGGGGAGAGAAGAGAAAACATTTCCTCTTCATCTAGGGATCAGTAAAGAGAAACCATCAATGGAAAGAAAGTAAGGAGCAGGAGGTTTAGGGGAGATTTGAGGGAATGTTTTCACCCAGATGGTTAGGATCAGGGTCAAGGTCAGGGTCAGGGTTAAAGTTAGGATTAGGGTCAGAGGGAGGGTCAGTGTTAAAGTTAGGGTTCAGGGTCAGGGTTAGGGACAGTGTTAGGGTCAGAGTCAGGGTTAAAGTTAGGTTTAGGGTCAGGGTTGGGGCAGGATTAGAATCAAAGTCAGGGTTAAATTTAGGGTTGAGGTTAGGGTCAGAGTCAGGGTTAGGGTTATGGTCAGGCTCAGGGTTAGGGACAGTGTTAGGGTCAGAGTCAGGGTTAAAGTTAGGTTTAGGGTTAGGGTCAGGGTCAGAGTTAGATTCAGGGTTAGGTTTAGGGTCAGAGTCAGGGTTAGTGTTAAGGTTAGAGTCATGGTTAGGATCAGGGTAAGATTTGGGTTCAGGGCTAGGGTTAGGGTAAATGTTAGGGTCAGAGTCAGGGAGAATGTTAGGGGCAGGATTAGGGCCAGGGTCAGGGTTGGGGCAGGATTAGAATCAAAGTCAGGGTTAAATTTAGGGTTGGGGTGAGGGTCAGGGTCAGGGTCAAGGTTAGGGTCAGGGTTAGGCTCAGGGTCAGGGTTAGATTTGGGTTCAGGGTTAGGGTTATGGTAAATGTTAGGGTTAGAGTCAGGGACAGTGTTAGAGTCAGGCTTCGGGAAGGGTTAGGATCTGGATTGGGGCCAGGGTCAAATTGGTGTTAAGATTAGGGTAAAGACTAGGTGAGGTTAGTGTTAGGGTAAGGGTTAGGGTTGGTGTCAAGTTAAGGTTAGGTTTAGGGTTGGGATTAAGTCAAGTTAGGGTTAGGGTCAGGTTAGTGTTAGGGTTAGCATCAGGTTGGGGTTAGGTTTAGGATCAGGTTGGGTTAAGCTAGTGTTAGGACTAGGGTGAGGGTTAGTGTTAGTGTTAGGGCTAGGGTTAAGGTTAAAGTTAGGATTAGAATAAGGTTTAGGTTTATGGGTTAGCATTATGGTTAGGGTTACTTTTGGGTTTACGGGTTAGGGTTAGGGTTAGGTTTATGGGTTAAGGTTAAGGTTAGGGTTACGGTTAGGGTTAGGGTTAGGGTTACGGTTAAGGTTAGGGTTAGGGTTAGGGTTAGGGTTAGGATTGGCTTAGATGCCTGAATGAGTGGTGTAGGCAGGAGCCATTGCTACATCGGCGAGCTATTTAAATGTGCACTTGTTGTACCAAGTGAATGGGCCAGGGTCTGGAATCTAACATTGGTCGAGATAGATGATTGATGATCGGTTTGGATGCGATGGGCCAAAGGACCTCTTTCGTGTTGTAAATACTCACTGACTGATTGTCTGTGTGACCCCTCACAGTGTAGACGAGGGTTGGGGGTGACTGGAATGGACTGCTGATGGTTTTAATGGTGACTCTGATCTGTTGTTCATGCGCACGGGGTTAAACTGCGCTGTCACTTAAACAGAATAAATTCCTGCCTTGGCCCTTAAAATGTGGATTGGGGGGCGATACTGATTATGATTTTACTGCAGCAATTAAAGTCCCAAAAGCAAGGGTCACAAAGAAAAGTAGTGATTAACCCTTCAATTCAGTGAAATGTTAAATCCCTATCCGTGTGGTATAGAGATAGACAGCGCTGAAACAGACTGTGGTCCAATTTGTCCATACTGACCAGATATCCGAAATTAATCTAGTCCCACCTGCCAGCACTTGACCTATATCCCTCTAAACCCTTCCTATTCATATACCCATCCTGATGCAATTCCTTCGACTCCGCCGCATCTGCTCCCAGGAGGACCAATTCCAACACCGCACAACCCAGATGGCCTCCTTCTTCAAGGACCGCAGATTCCCCCCAGACGTGATCGACGATGCCCTCCACCGCATCTCCTCCACTTCCCGCTCCTCCGCCCTTGAGCCCCGCTCCTCCAACCGCCACCAAGACAGAACCCCACTGGTTCTCACCTACCACCCCACCAACCTGCGCATACAACGTATTATCCGCCGCCATTTCCGCCACCTCCAAACGGACCCCACCACCAAGGATATATTTCCCTCCCCTCCCCTATCAGCGTTCCGCAAGGACCACTCCCTTCGTGACTCTCTTGTCAGATCCACACCCCCCACCAACCCAACCTCCACCCCCGGCACCTTCCCCTGCAACCGCAGGAAATGTAAAACTTGCGCCCACACCTCCACACTCACTTCCCTCCAAGGCCCCAAGGGATCCTTCCATATCCGCCACAAGTTCACCTGTACCTCCACACACATCATCTATTGCATCCGCTGCACCCGATGTGGCCTCCTCTATATTGGTGAGACAGGCCGCTTACTTGCGGAACGCTTCAGAGAACACCTCTGGGCCGCCCGAACCAACCAACCCAATCACCCCGTGGCTCAACACTTTAACTCCCCCTCCCACTCCACCGAGGACATGCAGGTCCTTGGACTCCTCCACCGGCAGAACACAACTACACGACGGCTGGAGGAGGAGCGCCTCATCTTCCGCCTGGGAACCCTCCAACCACAAGGTATGAATTCAGATTTCTCCAGCTTCCTCATTTCCCCTCCCCCCACCTTGTCTCAGTCGGTTCCCTCAACTCAGCACCGCCCTCCTAACCTGCAATCCTCTTCCTGACCTCTCCGCCCCCACCCCACTCCGGCCTATCACCCTCACCTTGACCTCCTTCCACCTATCCCACCTCCATCGCCCCTCCCCCTAGTCCCTCCTCCCTACCTTTTATCTCAGCCTGCTTGGCTCTCTCTCTCTTATTCCTGATGAAGGGCTTATGCTCGAAACGTCGAATTCTCTATTCCTGAGATGCTGCCTAACCTGCTGTGCTTTGACCAGCAACACATTTGCAGCTGTGATCTCCAGCATCTGCAGACCTCATTTTTTACTCGAAGATGTTGTAATTGAACCAGCCTCCACCACTTGCTTTTCTCCATCTACTGCACCTCCAATTTTGCACCGTCTGCTGCAAATGTACTAACTATACCTCCTACATTCACATCCAAATCATTTATATAAATGATAAAAAGCAATGGGCCCAGCACCAATCCTTATGGCACCCCACTGGTCACAGGCCTCCAGTCTGAAAAACAACCCTCCACCACCACCCTCTGTCTTCTACCTTTGAGCCAGTTCTGTGTCCACATGGCTAGTTCTCCCTGGATCCCATGTGATCTAATCTTGTTAAATAGTCTACCATGAAGAACCTTGTCGAATGCCTTACTGAAGTCCATATAGATCACATCTACTGCTCTGCCCTCATCAATCCTCTTTGTTACCTCTTCAAAAAACTCGATCAAGTTTGTGAGACATGATTTCCCACGCACAAAGCCATGTTGACTATCCCGAATCGGTCCTTGCCTTTCCAAATACATGTAAATCCTGCCCCTCAGGATTCCCTCCAACAACTTGCCCACCACCGATGTCAGGCTCACCGGTCTATAGTTCCCTGGCTTTTCCTTACCACCCTTTTTAAACAGTGGCACCACGTTAGCCAACCTTCAGTCTCCTGGCACCTCACCTGTGACTATCGATGATACAAATATCTCAGCAAGAGGCCCAGCAATCACTTCCCTAGCTTCCCACAGAGTTCTGGGATACACATAGTGTCACAGTGATCTCCCTGCAAGGAGAGGGTAGATCTCAGTGAGTTGGGAGAGGTAAAGATCACCTGGATTTGGAAAGTATTGAATATTGATTGAGCTGAGGCTCACTGCATAAGACATCAGTTCTGAGGAAGGATCACAGTATCTGAAACGTTAACCCCACTTTCTCTCCACAGATGCTGCCAGAACTGCTGAGTTTTCCCAACAATTTCTGTTTTTGTTTGAAAGTAATCAGATCATCCATGAACTCATCGAATGTTGGAGCAGACTCGATGGAGCAAATGGCCTTATTGCTCATACATCTTATGGGTTGAGATCCCACCACAGCAGCCATAGGGATTAAAGGGTGGCATGGTGGCTCAGTGGTTAGCACTGCTGCCTCACAGCATCAGGGTCCTAGGTTCGATTCCAGCCTCAGGTGACTGTCTGTGTGGAGTTTACACATTCTCCCCCATGTCTGTGTGGGTTTCCTCCCACAGTCCAAAGGTGTGCAGGTTAGTTGAGTCAGTCATGTTAAATTGTCCATCGTGTCCATGGATGTGTAGGCTAGGTGGATTGGCCATGTTAAATTACCCATAGTGCCCTGGGATGTGCAAGTCAGCTGATTTAGCCATGGGGAGATACAAGGGTGGATATGGATGAGATGCTGTTTGGATGGTCAGTGTGGACTTGATGGGTTGAATGGCCTGCTATTGAATGCCTTCTATTCTATGACCAATCTGCTCATAACAAATCTGGAATATGAAGACAGTCCCATTAAAGGTAAGAGTGGACATTGTAAACATTGATTTGGTTCCGAGCACCAGGCAATGGCAGTCCTTGTTCAAACACAGCAAGACCTGGGAGGACACAGTCTTTGGGCTGACAAGTGATAAGTAACATTCACGCCACATAAATGCAATAAATGACCACCTCCATATGACACAATCTACTTACTGTACTTTGACATTCAAAGGCATTTCCATCACTGAATGCCCCATTATCAATACTGTGGGAGCTACCAGTGACTAGAAACTGAACTGGACTCACACAAAAACACTATGTCTACAAGAGCAGGTCAGAGGTTAGGATTACTGCAGTCAGCTGGGAGTTTTGTTTCCCTCTCTCTAGTATTGTTTTATTTACTGCACCTGACGTACAGTTCTTAAACTTAAAAAGACTTGGAATCCAAAAGTAAGTAACTCACCTCCTGAATCCCCAAAGCCTGTCCACCATCTACAAGGCACGAGTCAGGAGTATGATGGAATACCCCCCCTTGCCCTGGATGGGGGCAGCTCCAACAATATTCAGGAAACTTAACACCATCCAGGACAAAGTAACCCCACTTGATTGGCACCACATCCACAAACATCCATTCCCTCCAACACCCACGTTCAGTAGCAGCAGTGTGTACCTTCTACAAGATGCCCTGCAGAAACTCACCAAAGATCCTCAGACAGCACCTTCCAAACCCATGACCACTTCCGTCTGGAAGGACAAGAGCAGCAGATGGGAACACCACCCCCTGCAAGTTCCCCTCCAAGCCACTCACCATCCTGACTTAGAAATATATCGCCATTCCTTCAGTGTCACTGGGTCAGAATCCTGGAATTCCCTCCCCAAGGGCATTGTGGGTCTACCTACAGCACATGGACTGCAGCGGTTCAAGAAGGCAGCTCACCCCCACCTTCACAAGGGGCAACTAGGAACTGCCCCCTAGATGCAGGTCCAGCCAGCAACCCCCCACATCCCGTGAATGAATAACTTATACCATCGCTGTAATCCCCACCATCAACATCCTGGGGGTTGCATTTGACTGGAAACTGAATTTGTTTTTCTTTATTCTTTCATGGGATGAGGGTATCAATAGCTAGGCCAGCATTTATTGCCCATCCCTAATTGCCCAGACAGCAGGTAAGCTTCAACCACATTGCTGTGGGTCTGGAGTCACATGGAGGCCAGACCAGGTAAGGATGGCAATTTCTTTCCCTGAAGGACATCAGTGAATCAGATGGGTTTTTCCAAACAATCAACAATGGATTTATGGTCATCATTAGACTCTTAATTCCAGAATTTTATTGTATTCAAATTTTACCATCTGTCATGGCAGGATTTGAACCCAGGCCCCCCAGAACATGACCTGGGACTCTGCATTAACGGTTCAGTGATAATACCATGAGTTCATCGCCTCCCCAAAGCCTGTCCCACTGGGGTTTGGACCAGTCACATACATACTGTGGCTACAAGAGCAAGTCAGACGCAAGGAAGATGGTAACGTAATCCTAAGGAAATTGGGGAAGTAATTCTGAGACTCAGACTGATGCTGTATGGACACTGATTCAAATCCCAGTGTGATAGTCAGTGGAATTCACAATTTCAAAATCTGGGTAATAAAAATGTCTCTGTCAATATTAGCAACTTTGAAGCTTGTTATTACAAAATAAACCAGCCCTCATGGAGGTCTGGCCCACACGTGACTCCAGGCCCAATGCCATGTGATTGACCCATAGCTGCCCTCTGAGGTGGTCTGGCACTCACTCAGTTCAAGGGCAATTAAAGACAGGCAAGAAATGCAGAGAATAAAGAAATGATGAGTGATCATTGAGGTAGACATGTTAGGGAGGCTGGCTGTTATTGGAGCTGCCGTTCAGAGTTATTATGTAATGAGACATGACATTAATTGAAATAGTGAAATGGCTGAGTGAATAATCTGTGGTTTGTGAGAGTGAATCATTAATGTTTTCAGATGACGCCTACCAGGAATACTTAGATTAATTAAGTGTAATCCTCTTCAATAACTTTCCATTGCTGTTTGTCTCTCTCTCTATCTCCCACCAACATCGATCTCGTTAATTCCCGCCATTCTGTTTGTATTGCTACTTCCATCAGTGTCTGTTTCCTAGAATACAAGCTAATAAATACTTCTATCTCCAGCTCCATATTACTACTGATCTCCACCTACAGAGAGACCTGTGGCTGGGGTTTTCTCTCTCATCAGGACAAATACAAGAATGCCAAAACACCAGCGATCAGAACATTTGGGTGAGAAGGAATCACTTTTCTCTGGGAGTGTGTTCTGGGTCTTGTTTTCTTGGAAACGCTGTGCCTCTGAGGGTTGTGGTTGGGGTGGGGACTGACTATGAAATATTTTTAAGGCAGTCTCTTAGGCAGGGCAATGGAGGGCGATGGGAATGTGGAATTCAACATGTAAACTAATCAGACTCGACAGGCTGAAGGGCCTACCTCCCTTCCTAATTCATAATCGTCCAGGAAGCCTGGCTGGGAAAGGAACATCATTTATTGTTGAACAACAAAGCAGAGGCAGTACCCTCGGTGTTCATAGGCAAGTCCTATGCTGGGACAGTCAGTTCTGAACACCCATCCCTCAGTCTGCTCTACCTTTCCCAGCTGGGAGAGTTATCACACACAAGTCATAGAGTCCTAGAGATGTACAGTGCAGAAAAAGACCCTTCAGTCCAACCCGTCCATGCTGACCAGATATGCTAACCTAATCAAGTCCCATTTGCCAGCACTTGGCCCATATCCCTCCAAACCCTTCCTATTCATATACCCATCCAGATGCCTCTTAAATGTTGTAATTGTACCAGATTCCACCACTTCCTCTGGCAGCTCATTCCATACCCGTACCACCCTCTCTGTGAAAAAGAAACCCCTCAGGTCCCTTTTAAATTTTTCCCCTCTCACCCTAAGCCTACGCCCTCTAATTTTGAACTCCCCCACCCTGGGGAAAACTCTTCTTGCCCTATCCATGCCCCTGATGGTTTTATCAACCTGAGTGACTTTCCCACCACCAAAATCACCACGACCTTTCTTTGTAAACCACTAACCACCAGCAGCAATCACCGGTGCAGGCAATTAGATATTTCCATGCAGAGCCCATTACCGGGTCTGCTTTATAAAAGGCTCCAGTACCAACAGGCCCTGCCATTGCCTGTTACCAAGGTAACACACACTCAACTCTCCAAGGAGAGTAATTAGTGATTTCCCTCTTGTAGGGGTGATCACATCCCTCCTTCTCCAAGTCCCTCTTTACTGTGATGATGAGGCATCACACGTGACTTTGACCCCAGTCCCAATCCTGTTGTAGAGAGGATGTTTCCACCGGAGGTGAAACTAGGACAGTAGGGCATAGCCTCAAGATTAGGGGGAGCAGATTTCGGACTGAATTGAGAAGGAACTTCTTAATCCAGAGAGCTGTTAATCTATGGGATTCCCTGCCCCAGTGAAATAGTTGATGCTACTTCAGTAAGTGCTTTAAAGCTAAGATAGATTCTTTTTTTGGAAAATATAAAGGAATTAGAGGTTATGGTGAGCGGGTGGGTGAGTGGAACTGAGTCCATGTAAAGATAAGCCATGACCTTATTGAATGGCGGAGCAGGGTCGAGGGGCCAGATGGCCCACTCCTGCTCCTCGTTCTTATGTTGTTGTGGTCTGGCCGGAGTGGGTACAGTAACTGGCGAATGTCTCTTCCATGAAGATTGTCAAAGAGTCACTGTGGGCAGCCTCATCCTCAGTCATGTGTCTGTGGAACAACCGTCTCTGTGCAGGGCTCCTGCAGGAAGTGTCGAAGTGTTTGTATTTGTTGTGATCTTTTCCCTGGATTTGACCATAGAACATAGAACATAGAACAATACAGCACAGAACAGGCCCTTCGGCCCACGATGCCGAACATTTGTCCTAGCTTAAGCACCAACCATGTACCTATCCAATTGCCGCTTAAAGGTCACCAATGATTCTGACTCTGCCACTCCCACAGGCAGCGCATTCCATGCCCCCACCACTCTCTGGGTAAAGAACCTACTCCTGACATTCCCTCTATACCTTCCACCCTTCACCTTAAATTTATGTCCCCTTGTAACATTCTGTTGTACCCGGGGAAAAAGTCACTGACTGTCTACTCTATCTATTCCCCTGATCGTCTTATAAACCTCTATCAAGTCACCCCTCATCCTTCGCCGTTCCAACGAGAAAAGGCCTAGCACTCTCAACCTATCCTCGTATGACCTATTCTCCATTCCAGGCAATATCCTGATAAATCTCCTCTGCACCCTCTCCAAAGCTTTCACATCTTTCCTAAAGTGAGGCGACCAGAACTGCACACAGTACTCCAAATGTGGCCTAACCAAGGTCCTATACAGCTGCAACATCACCTCACAACTCTTGAATTCAATCCCTCTGCCAATGAATGCTAATACACCATAGGCCTTCTTACAAGCTCTATCCACCTGAGTGGCAATTTTCAAAGAGCTATGAACATAGACCCCAAGATCCCTCTGCTCCTCCACCTGACTAAGAACCCTACCGTTAATCCTGCATTCCGCATTCTTATTTGTTCTTCCAAAATGGACAACCTCACACTTGGCAGGGTTGAACTCCATCTGCCACTCCTCAGCCCAGCTCTGCATCATATCTAAGTCCCTTTGCAGCCGAAAAAAGCCCTCCTCACTATCCACAACTCCACCAATCTTCATATCATCTGCAAATTTACTGACCCATCCTTCGACTCCCTCTTCCAAGTCATTAATAAAAATTACAAACAGCAGAGGACCCAGAACTGATCCCTGCGGAACTCCACTTGTAACTGGGTTCCAGGCTGAATAGTTACCATTTACCACCACTCTCTGACTTCGACCGGTTAGCCAGTTCTCTATCCAACTGGCCAAACTTCCCACTATCCCATGCCTCCTGACTTTCCACATAAGCCTACTATGGGGAACCTTATCAAATGCCTTACTAAAATCCATGTACACTACATCCACTGCTCTACCCTCATCCACATGCTTGGTCACCTCCTCAAAGAATTCAATAAGACTTGTAAGGCAAGACCTACCCCTCATAAATCCGTGCTGGCTGTCCCTAATCACGCAGTGTCTTTCCAGATACTCATATATCCTATCCCTCAGTACCCTTTCCATTACTTTGCCTATGACGGAAGTAAGACTAACTGGCCTGTAATTCCCAGGGTTAACCCTATTCCCTTTTGTGAACAGGGACACAACATTCGCCACTCTCCAGTCCCCTGGTACCACCCCCATTGACAGTGAAGACGAAAAGATCATTGCCAATGGTTCTGCAATTTCCTCTCTCGCTTCCCACATAATCCTAGGATATAGCCCGTCAGGCCCGGGGGACTTGTCTATCTTCAAGTTTCTCAAAATGCCCAACACATCTTCCTTCCTAACAAGTATCTCCTCTAGCTTACCAGTCCGTTTCGTACTCTCTTCATCAATATGGTCCCTCTCATTTGTAAATATTGAAGAAAAATACTCATTCAAAACCTCTCCTATCTCTTCTGACTCAATACACAGTCTCCCACTACTGTCCTTGATCGGACCTACCCTCGTTCTCGTCATTCTCATGTTTCTCACATATGCATGAAAGGCCTTGGGGTTATCCTTGATCCTACCCACCAAAAACTTTTCATGCCCTCTCTTAGCTCTCCTAATCCCTTTCGTCAGCTCCCTCCTGGCTATCCTGTATCCCTCCAACGCTCTGTCTGAACCTTGTTTCCTCAACCTTATGTAAGCCTCCTTCTTCCTCCTTACAAAATATTCAACCTCCCTCATCACCCAAGGTTCCCTCACACGACCATCTCTTTCCTGCCTGACAGGTACATACATATCAAGGACACGCCGTATCTGTTCCTTGAAAAAGTTCCACATTCCAACGACATCCTTCCCTGACAGCCTATGCTCCCAACTTATGCTCCTCAGATCCTGTCTTGCAGCATTGTATTTACCCTTCCCCCAAATGTAAAACCTACCCTGTTGCACGCACCAATCTCCCTCCATAACCAAGGTGAAAGTCACAGAATTGTGGTCACCATCACCAAAACGCTCACCCACTAACAAGCCCATCACTTGTCCCAGTTCGTTACCAAGTACCAAATCCAATATGGCCTCCCCTCTGGTCAGACAATCTACATACTGAGTTAGAAAAACTTCCTGGACACACTGCACAAACACTGTCCCGCCCAATCTACTTGATCTAAAGAGCTTCCACTCAATATTTGGGAAGTTGAAGTCGCCCATGACTACTACCCTGTGGCTTCTGCACCTTTCCAAAATCTGTTTCCCAATCTGTTTCTCCACATCTCTGCTGCTATTGGGGGGCCTATAGTAAACACCCAACAAGGTGACTGCTCCTTTCCTATTTCTGACTTCAGCCCATACTACCTCCAACGGCAGATCCCCCTCAAACTGCCTTTCTGCAGCCATTATACCATTTCTAACTAGCAATCATGGACAATATCACTCCTGTTTCTGTTTAAGGATAACTCCCAGAATCTCTGGAGAACCATCACTGAAGATGCTTGCACCATTGAAGGGGAAACCCCCTTGTAATTTTGGGGACCTGGGAAAAGTCTTGACTCCATTAAGTTGCTCGGAGTTGTAGCTCCTCCTTATGGCTTTCTCCTTCTCTGTGACAGAGTATGATCTGTCCTTGTCAACTCTGTACTTGAGCCATATTACCCCACTCACCTGGAACACACAGTTTTCCCATTTTAGCCAGATACCTGCCTCAGAAGAACATCATAAGACCTCCTCCAGACTTTGCAGTGGTCCCTGAGATTAGAATGTTAGCCAGCTGGTCCGGGCATATCTTGATAGGATGGTGCAAGCCAAAGGCACACAAAAGGGTCAGTGAGTGGACTTATACCACCTCAGGAACCATCGCAATGCACAGCGTTAATGTGTAACGATGCTGCTCCTTTAACAAGGCTATTATGTGCTCGGTTTTTTTCTTAGAGGGGTTGTAAAGGCAGAGGTGTTGAAATGTCTGAACTGGCTACTTTAATAATCACAGCTGCAAATGTGTTGCTGGTCAAAGCACAGCAGGCCAGGCAGCATCTCAGGAATAGGGAATTCGACGTTTCGAGCATAAGCCCTCACCCCACTCCGGCCTATCACCCTCACCTTGACCTCCTTCCACCTATCCCACCTCCATCGCCCCTCCCCCTAGTCCCTCCTCCCTATCTTTTATCTTAGCCTGCTTGGCTCTCTCTCTTATTCCTGATGAAGGGCTTATGCTCGAAACGTCGAATTCTCTATTCCTGAGATGCTGCCTGGCCTGCTGTGCTTTGACCAGCAACACATTTGCAGCTGTGATCTCCAGCATCTGCAGACCTCATTTTTTACTTTAATAATCACTAACAGATGCAGTCTAAATCAACAAGCAGAAAGGACTTTCAGGCTTTTTTTAAAAAAAATGCTTGTCCAATGAAAGGGGAGTGGCCAGTTCCCCCAATCCAGGGATGTTTCTAGTTTGGGGTTACTTTTAGCTGGGGAGCCAAGGAATCAGCTCCATGCTGAGCCTCTCTCTCTCTCTCTCTGGCATCGCTCTCCTGTCACAGCCTGTGCTTGAATTTACCTTTTTGCCAAGGGCTGTGTTTCTGGGATGTTGCAGGAACTCGGATCAGCTCTTTGTTAAGTTGCATTTTCACGTCGGTTGGGTTTTCAAATAGTTGTGTAATTCTAAATTCGGTTTCTTTGGTTCGTGTGTAAGTGAATTCTGTTTTGTTTAAGACCGAGTGGTTTGACCAGCTGCATCCCTCCTGGAATATCCACCTTACACCTGCTTCAAATCACTGGAAAAGTTAGGGTCTGGCCTGGTCCATAACACATGTCTTCATCATTTCTGTGATGGGTTTGTACAAAGGGATGGTGTGCAAATCCATTCCATAACCACCCACAGTGCTAGGGCAGGTGGCCCTCCTGGGCCAGGGGGCTAACTACACTCCCTCGTATTTCCCCAGCCGCTGTGGGGATCCGTGCACTTCAGCAGCTGGAGAAACTGAAAGCGAATGCATCGGAACATCGAATATCATGCGCAGAGCATCAGCAATGTTGATGGTTGGGATACCTCTGCTTGAAGGACGCCGGTGAACCAGATGGGGCTTTCAGATTGTCTACGTGGGTTTCCTCTGGGTGCTCCGGTTTCCTCCCACAGTCCAAAGATGCGAAGGTTCAGGTGGATTGGCCATGCTCAATTACCCCATGGTGTCCAGGGGAGTGCAGGCTAGCTGGGTTGGCTGTGGGAAATGAGAGGTTATGGAGGGTGTCTGGATGGAGGGTGGCCAATATGGACTCAGTGGGCCACAAGGCCTGTTTCCACATTGTAGAGATTCGATGATTTGTTTCCCAATCACAAAAACACCCTTTTTTAAAAAAAAAATCTCTCTTTGTTCTAATAATTTTACTAATGATCTTCAGCAGATGGACTGCACTTTATGTTTGAATAAGAAAGAGATTGACTGTAAGATCAATCTCACATCGCCCCCACTATCTATTTTTATCCCTGAATAGGTGCAAGCTGGTGTATACTTGCCCGGTATTTAGTGGCACTGGGGAATCGGGAACTGGGAAGGAGTGTTCCAGGCTGCAGGAAGCTCAGCTAATTACTGATATTCTTGTGAGCAAAAATAATTAACTCATGGAGCTGACAGATCTCATCACTAACTCGAATAAAGTGCTTCCTGTCTGATGACCTCAGCTGGAAACAGTCAGCTACATCCAGCCAAAACACCCACCCCCTCTCCCCTTTCTCCATCTACCCCCTGCCTCCACATCATTGGCACAGGTCAATGGTACACAGTACGATCCCACAAGGTCACCATTTGATTTCCTGGTTTAGGGATGTGGCTGGTGGATACATGTTGGACTAACTAACCAAGAGAATTCCGCAGTGGTGACTCGAAGGTAAACGTGAGTACAGGAGATGTTGGAGATTAGAGTCAAGATTAGAGTGGTGCTGGAAAAGCACAGCAGGTCAGGCAGCATCCGAGGAGCAGGAAAATCGACGTTTCGGGTCAGAGCCCTTCATCAGTGGTGACCTGAAATCTGTTACATCCCACTGGGAGGTGTTGAGATACCAGCTGGTGTTATTACAGAGCAAGTCCGATCCCAGAGTGAAACCCGACTTGATAGACCATGAATTTTATCCTTGGAATTATTTATCCTGGGAAGTTAATCAGCAAAGAGGAACACAAGAGCCTCTCAATGAACTTTTTAAAAAAGTGACTCCAACATTTCTTACCCTCATAATGAAACACAAAAGATTATCTTTCCAATAAATTTCTGCATTCTCTCTATAACTTTATAGCTTTAAATTAAGGGGTGGTAGGTATAGGACAGATGTTAGGGGTAGATTCTTTACTCAGCGAGTTGTGTGTTCATGGAATGCCCTGCCAGTAGCAGTGGTGGACTCTCCCTCTTTATGGGCATTTAAACGGGCATTGGATAGACATATGGAGGATAGTGGGCTAGTGTAGGTTAGGTGGGCTTGGATCGGCGCAACATCAAGGGCCGAAGGGCCTGTATTGCACTGTATTTTTCTATGTTCTATGTTCTAACCATGAGACTGTAAGAAATAGGAAACAAGAGTAGGCCATTCGGCCCCTCCAGCCTGCTCTGCCATTCAGTAGCATCATGGCTGATCTGACATTTCTCACATGATCTCACATGATCAAGGATGATCAGCCATGATCATATTGAATGGTGGTACAGGCTCGAAGGGCAGAATGGCCTACTCCTGCACCTATTGTCTATTTTCCTACCCTTTCCCTCTAACATTTGATTCTCTGACTGATCAAGAATGTATTGATCTCAGCCTTAAACACACACAAGGACTGTGCCCCACAGCTCTCCGTGGAATGGAGTTCCAGAGACTCACATCTCTCTGAGAGAAGGAATTCCTCCTCACCTCAGTCTTACCTTGGCGTCCCTTTGTTCTCAAGCTGTGTCCTCTGGTCCTAAACCCTCCCATGAGGGTCAAGCTCATGAAGGATCCAATATGTTTCAATGAGATCACCTCTCATCATTGTAAACTCCAGTCTCTGCTCATAACACAATCCAGGGGCTCATTACCCTAATGGGGATGGTCAATGAAGAGGGCAGTGAGGAGTCACATTACTTGTGGGTGGCATGGTGGCACAGTGGTTAGCACTGCTGTCTCACAGCGCCTGAGACCCGGGTTCAATTCCCGCCTCAGGTGGCTGTGTGGAGTTTGCACGTTCTCCCCGTGTCTGCGTGGGTTTCCTCCGGGTGCTCTGGTTTCCTCCCACAGTCCAAAAGATGTGCGGGTCAGGTGAGTTGGCCATGCTAAATTGCCCGTAGTGTTAGGTAAGGGGTAAATGTAGGGGTATGGGTGGGTTGCGCTTCGGCGGGTCGGTGTGGACTTGTTGGGCCGAAGGGCCTGTTTCCACACTGTAAGTAATCTAATTACTGTGAGTCTGGAGTCACATATAGTCCAGACCAGGTAAAGATGGTCGATTTCCATTCCCAAGAAGAACATTAGGGAACCAGATGGGTTTTTCTGACAATGGATTTATGGTCGTTATTAGATTCCTAATTCCCAAGTATTATCGAATTCACATCCCACCATCTGCCATAGCCAGTTTTGAACCTGCGTCTCCAAAACTTCACCTAGGTCTCGAGATAAGTAGCCCAGTGAGCTTGCCACTTGACCATCAGCTCCCCTGTCACTAGCCCTCCTGCACTTGAGCAGCTGATCTACTCCTGACACCACCCCTCACTGCATTTCTCTGAATATCCAGCTCCAGCAGCAGCATCCAAACCTGTCGCAGAACCCGAGCTATTCCTGCACTTGGTGCTCTCTCTCTCTCTCTCTGTTGGTCACCCGTTCATTCCCTTTCAGTCTGTGCACACTGTACCTGTGCTGGGGCCAACCCACTCCACCAGCCAACCATGGTGAGCCCAGTCTTACAGATGCTGCATCGATGCCCCAGCCACAATCGAAATCCATAACATGGATATGAGCAGCATTGATATCGTTTCTTCTCACACAGGTTGGAGGAGGCCATTCATCCCTTCGAGCCCATCCTGCTGTTGGACGTGGTTTATCATTGCTTCCGTAACTCAGTTCTACAAAAAAACTCCCATTGACCGAAGCGCTTTGGGATTCTTCCTGAATACATGATTAAAAATGGGCTGTTTTTTGTTTTAATTCACTCATGGGCATTGCTGGCTAGCCACCATCTATTTCCCATCCCGAGCTGCCCTTGAGACGTTCCGATTGTGTCACAGGAATTTCAGAGATGTGTGTGAAATGAGAGGTTGTGGTACAGTGTCCCTGTCCCGAGCCAGAAAGCTGGGTCCGATCCCCAATCCAGGACTTCATTAACTGGGGAAGGATGTTCTGGTGGGGGAGGGAGTGCAGTGAAGGTGTCCCACACTGATCCCTGGGATGGCGGGGCTGATGTATGAGGAGAGACTGCGTCGGTGAGGATTATATTCACTGGGATTTAGAAGAGAGAGGGGGTTCTCATAGAAACCTACAACATTCTAATAGGACCAGACAAGGTAAACACAGAAAGGATGTGCCCGATGACCAGGAAGTCTATTACACCCCTCTCTCTGCCCCATTACACCCCTCTCTCTGCCCCATTACACCTCTCCCTCTGTCCCATTACACCCCTCTCTCTGCCCCATTACACCCCTCTCTCTGCCCCATTACACCCCTCTCTCTGTCTCATTACACCCCTCTCTCTGTCCCATTACACCACTCTCTAACCAACTACACCTGTCGCTCTGCCCCATTACACCCCTCTGACTGCCCCATTACACCCCTCTCTCTGCCCCATTGCACCCACTCTCTAACCAACTATACCCCTCTCTCTGCCCCATTACACCCCTCTGACGGCCCCAATACACCCCTCTCTCTGCCTCATTACACCCACTCTCCAACCAACTACACCCCTCTGTCTGTCCCATTAAATCCCTCTCTCTGCCCCATTACAGCCCTCTCCCTGCCCCATTACAACCCTCTCTGTACCACCTAACACTCCTCCCTCTGTCCCATTACAGCCCTCTCCCTACCCCATTACAGCCCTCTCCCTACCCCATTACACCCACTCTGTAACCAACTACACCTCTCTCTCTGCCCCATTACACCCCTCTGTCTGCCCCATTACACCCACTCTCTAACCAACTACACCCCTCTGTCTGCCCCATTACACTAATCCCTCTGTCCCATTACAGTCCTCTCCCTGCCCCATTACAACCCTCTCCCTGTCCCATTACAGCCCTCTCCCTGCCCCATTACACCCCTCCTCTGCCCCATTACACCCCTCTCCCTGCCCCATTACAGCCTTTTCCCCACCCCATTACAACCCTCTCCCCGCCCCATTACACTCCTCCCTCTGTCCCATTACAGCCCTCCCTGCCCCATTACAGCTCTCTCCCTGCCCCATTACACCCCTCTCCCTGCCCCATTACATCCACTCTCTAACCAACTACACCCCTCTGTCTGCCCCATTACACTAATCCCTCTGTCCCATTACAGCCCTCTCCCTGCCCCATTACAGCTCTCTCCCTGCCCCATTATATCCCTCTGTCTGCCCCATTACACCCGCTCTCTAACCAACTACACCCCTCTGTCTGCCCCATTACACTAATCCCTCTGTCCCATTACAGCCCTCTCCCTGCCCCATTACAGCCCTCCCCCTGCCCCATTACAGCCCTCCCACTGCCCCATTACAGCTCTCCCCCTGCCCCATTACAGTCCTCTTCCTGCCCCATTACAACCCTCTCCCTGTCCCATTACAGCCCTCTCCCTGCCCCATTACACCCCTCTCCCTGCCCCATTACATCCCTCTCCCAGCCCCATTATAGCCCTCTCCCCACCCCATTACACTCCTCCCTCTGTCCCATTACAGCCCTCGCCCTGCCCCATTATAACCCTCTCCCTGTCCCACTACACCCCTCCTCTGCCCCATTACACCCCTCTCCCAGCCTCATTACATCCCTGTTGTGGTTCTGTTCACCGAGCTGGGAATTTGTGTTGCAGACGTTTCATCCCCTGTCTAGGTGACATCCTCAGTGCTTAGGATCCTCCTGTGAAGCGCTTCTGTGATCTTTCCTCCGGCATTTGTAGTGGTTTGACTCTGCTGCTTCCGGTTGTCAGTTCCAGCTGTCCGTTGCAGTGGCCAGTATATTGAGTCCAGGTCGATGTGCTTATTGATTGGATCTGTGGATGAGTGCCATGCCTCTAGGAATTCCCTGGCTGTTCTCTGTTTGGCTTGTCCTATAATAGTGGTGTTGTCCCAGTCGAATTCATGTTGCTTGTCATCTGTGTGTGTGGCTACTAGGGATAGCTGGTCGTGTTGTTTCGTGGCTAGTTGATGTTCATAGATGCGGGTTGTTAGCTGTCTTCCTGTTTGTCCTATGTAGTGTTTTGTGCAGTCCTTGCATGGTATTTTGTACACTACGTTGGTTTTGCTCCTGCTGGGTATCGGGTCCTTCATCCTGGTGAGTTGTTGTCTGAGAGTGGCGGTTGGTTTGTGTGCTGTTATGAGTCCTAGTGGTCGCAGTAGTCTAGCTGTCAGTTTGGAAATGCTCCTGATGTATGGTAGTGTGGCTAGTCCTTTGGGTTGTGGCATGTCCTCGTTCCATTGTCTTTCCCTTAGGCATCTGTTGATGAAATTGCACAGGTATCCGTTTTTGGCGAATACATTGCATTGTGCATGCAAGGACTGCACAAAACACTACAAATTGACAGGACCAAAATTGGAGATCTCACACTTAGACTATGTATCGGAGGTGAGGGAGAGATTAAATTGAGTAGGTGAGTTAGCTAAACAGCACCTAAAGAGGGCACAGTGTAGCGTGAAGTAAGTTGTAGATAAAAGCTCTGAGACATGGACATGTTCCCAAGGGGATGATTTGTTAGTACTGTTACCAGTGATAGGAGATCCCATCAAAGCCAGGTTTAGTGGTCCCTATCAAATTGAGAAAAAGTTGAATCAGGTAAACTATTTTGTGAAGATGCCAGATCAAAAAAAAAGTATTGGGTATGTCATGTGATCATGTTGAAACTGTATTACACTAGAGAGAAAGAACTGGAGAAACAGGTGTTAGTTACTGTCCCACAGAGCGAGGAATCAAATCCAGATGATGTAGATTTTGAGGTGCCTCAAAATAGATTAAAAAATGAAGAAGTCCTTGAGGAGTGGGGTAGGTTAGTGAGCTTTCTGTCTCAGGAGCATAACGCGGAGTTGAAAGGTTTGTTGTTACAGTGCAAGGACATATGTACGAATCAGATGGGGAGGACTAATACTATTGTACATGAAGTAAACGTAGGGAATGCTAATCTGATAAAACAACATTCCTATCGGTTTAATCCTTTCAAAACCAGACAGGTCCAGATGGAGGTGGAGGCCACGCTCGACGAGAACATCATCGAACCGAGCCAGAGCGAGTGGGGTTCACTGATTGTCTTAGCTCCCAAACCGGACAGGGCTCAATCATTCTGCATGGATTATCGGAAGGTCAACGCCGTTACAAAATTGGACTCATATCCAATTCGTAGATTGGAGGACTGTGTAGACAAGCCAGTGACATCACCAAGTTGGATTAATGCATGTTTACTGGTAGGTACTTTTATCAGAGACGGCGAAAGAAATTTCTGCATTTGTAACCCCAAATGGGCGATATCAGTTTAAAGGGATGCCTTTTGGAATGAAGAATGCACCCACCACATTCCAAAGCCTCATGAACAGAGTTGTGGCTGGGTTAACAAACTGTTTGGATGATGTAGTGATCTTCAGTAAGTCCTGGAAAGATCACATGGTACAGTTGTCAGACCCTCTGAATGACCAGAAGAAGCAAAACTTCAATAAAACAGAATGGGCTAAAGCAGAGGTGACGTTCTTGGGATATAACCTCGGTCATGGAAAGCTGACCCTACGGAACTCAAAGACGAAGGCCATCGAGGAATTTCCACGACCAACCTCGAAGAAAGATGTCCTTCGTTTCTTCGGAAAAGTGGCTTCTATCAGAAGTTTGTTCCAAACTGCAGCAGGGTCGTGGCACCGTTAACCGATTGGTGAAGAAGAACACAAAGTTTCGGTGGACAGAGCAATGCCAGGAGGCGTTTGACCATTTGAAATCAATATTCACCACCAAAGCAGTTTTAGCTCCACCAAACTTTTCAAAACCTTTTAAAGTCGCCATCGATGTTCATGCCATTGGAGTTGGAGCTGTACTGCTGCAGGGAGATAAGGATGGGATTGAGCTGCCAGTTGATTAGTTTTCAAAGAAGATCAACATCCAGCAGACGAAATATTCCCCAATCGAAAAGGAACCATTGAGTTTGGTCCTGGCCTTACAGCATTTTAATGTATATGTCACTAACAATGTGTTGGAGACAGTTGTGTACACTGACCACAGTCCACTTACATTCTTAGAAGGTTTTAAAGATAAGAATATGAGACTATTATGTTGGAGTCTTATGTTACAGAATTTTAAATTAAAAATTGTACATGATGTGGGTCATTAAAATGTAATCGCAGATGCATTATCGCAGATTTAACTGATAAAGTATAGATGAGACCCGGGTTCAATTCCCGCCTCAGGTGACTGACTGTGTGGAGCTTGCACATTCTCCCCGTGTCTGTGTGGGTTTCCTCCGGGTGCTCCGGTTTCCTCCCACAGTCCAAAAATGTGCAGGTCAGGTAAATTGGCCTGTTAAATTGCCCGTAGTGTTAGGTGAAGGGGTAAATGTAGGGGAACGGGTCAGGGTGGTATACACTTTGGCGGGTCGGTGTGGACTTGTTGGGCCGAAGGACCTGTTTCCACACTGTAAGTAATCTAATAAGATACATCTATTCAATGTTATATTTATATGGGAACAAGTTAAGGTGAACCTAGATTGAAGTTATCCGTATGTTTGAGTAATGTGTTTAAAGACTGGAAAAAAATGAAGCCATCTTTTCATTATGATGGTTCAGTTTTTTTCTTAAGAGGGGTGGTGTTATGAAGGTGTAAGGCGTACTGTATCCTTAAGAGAGTTGAAAAGCTAGCAAGGACTTTGAGAGGCACAGTGAGTCTGGAACAAGGTGACAATATAACATTTCGTCAAAACAGCTAGCACTGGCTGAGTTGCTATGAGACAAAAATAAATGCAAATTTGACCAATCAGTTTAAATTATGCCCCGAGATACCAAACTCCAATCAAGATTGAATTTGGTATTTTGATAATATTAAAACCGATGAAATGATCTGATGTTTTGGGGTATAAAACCAGGCATTTTTTGAACAGTTGAGGGAGAGCTGCCAAAAGACCAATAGATATAAGCTACTAGTTTCAGAGCTCCCTGAGAGGTACGGGTCTGTGAGGTGACTGTGCCACAGGACATCGAAACTAACCTGGAGAGAGAATCTATGAGGAAACTCAGCAAAGCTGACTGGTTTTGAAACGCAATTTTTTTTTGTAATTTGTTATTGGACTAGTATTGTAGAGAGGGAGGTAAAAGATAGGTTTAAAAGAAAGGAGTTGTAAATAGTTGTTAGTTAATATTCGCTGTTAGACGTAAAGAATAATATTCTTAAATTTTTACCTTAATTAATGACTTTGGAGATAGTTGTTTGCCTCTGGAATTTTAACAGATTACAGCACGGGGTAAATCTTCTCTGTGTTGCTGGTTTAAATTAGCAGAGGGGTTTATCCTGCGTCATAACAATATTGGAGACGGAGTAGGGGACATTAGGGAAGGTGAGGTGGGGTTTGGGAGTTGGATATTAGGAAAGGGAAAGGCAATATTGGGGGGGGTGTATCATGATTTTGGGGATGAGAGAGGGGATTATTGGAGATGGGGTGGCGAATACTGGGGGTGGGTCAGAGAATGTTGAGGCAGGAGAGGGTTTTATTAGCAAAGGGGAGATGGACACTGGACAGGAGAGGGTATCATTGAATTTGACAGCATAGAAAGGGGCCATTCAGCCCATCATGTCTGTACCAGCTCCTGAAAGAGCTCCCCAGCTAGTCCCACTCTCCGGCCCAACTTCCTCTAACCTCATCCCTTGCAAATATATCTCCTGCTCTCTTTTCAAATCTCCTGTGGAATCCACCTCCACCATTCGCCCAGGCAGTGCATTCCAAACCCGAACCACTCTCTGAAGAAAGAGGTTTATCTTCATCTCACTCCGAGCTCTCTTGCTGATAACCTTGAAGTTGTGACCCCAGTTACTGACAGACCAACGGATGGAAACAGAAACGGAATAAACCTTCTTTACCCGGTCAAGATTATTCATCGTTTTGAACACCTCAATAAGGGCACCCCTTAATCTTCTCTGCTCCAGGGAGAACAAATCTCTCCACCCTGCAAGCGCTCTGCCTCTATTCCTGATGAAGGGCTTTTGCCCGAAACGTTGATTTTCCTGCTCCTTGGATGCTGCCTGAACTGCTGTGCTTTTCCAGCACTACTCCGATCTAGAATCTGGTTTCCGGCATCTGCAGTCCTGGTTTTTATCCAGGAAGAACAAGCCCAGTCTCTCTCATCTTCCCTTGTATCTAAAATTCTTCATTCCTGAGATCATTCAGGTAAATCTCCTGTGTTCTCTCTACAGGGCTTTAACATTCTTCTTTAATAAGGTGCCCAGAACTGAAAACTATAATCTGAATGTGGTCTGATCAATGATTTGTAGCTGGGTAGCATCACTCTATTCCTCTATTTATAAACCCAAGGATCCTGTAGGCCACCTTAATGACTGTTGCAATTGCCTGATCATCTTCAGTGAATTATTTCCATGAATCCCGAGATCTCCCTTCTCCTGCACTCCCCTCAGTGTTGCACAATCCAATCTGTATTATCTCTCTATGTGTCTTCTACCAAATTGCATCCTCTCACATTTCTCTGCATCGAAATCCATCTGCCAAGTATCTGCCCATGTGGCCAACTTGTTAATCCCTCTGAAGTCACTCAGTCATCCCAACAATTCGCCATGCTCCCCACCTTAGTATCAGCTGCAAATGTTGAGGTTTTGCTCTCAACCTCCCATCTACAAATCATTTATAAAAGTCAGACAAAGCAAGGGACCTGACCCTAATCCCTACAGAACACCACTTCCAACGCATCTCCAACCTGGGAAATGCCCATTTATACCTACCCTCGTTTTTCTGAACTTGTAGTCAACTTCCAGTCCATGTTGACAAGGATCCATCAATCCCAAACATTTCTAATTTGCGAACTAACCTGGCATGTGGCACCATTTCCAATACTTCCGGAAAAATCAAAAATACCACGTTCACAGCACTACCCACGTCCACTACCTGTACCACTTCCTCAGAATGAAATGAAATTTTAGACATGACCTGCCCTTGACAAAGCCATGTTGACAGTCTGGTATTAATGTATTCTTCTCAAAGTGTATACTTACCTTATTCCGTATTATGGTCTCCATCAGGGCTTCCCACTATTAATGTCACACTGACACGTCCATAATCTCTGAGTTATAGTATGCTTGCCTTCATTGGATGGGATTTTGAGTATAAGAGCTGGCTGGTCATGTTAACATTGTACACGACATTGATTCGGCCGCATTAGGAATACTGTGTACAGTTCTGGTCACCACATTACCAAAAGGATGTGAACGCTTTGGAGAGGGTGCAGAGAAGGTCTACGAGGATGTTGCCTGGTATGGAAGGTGCTAGCTATGAAGAGAGGTTGTGTAGGTTAGGTTTATTTTCATTTGAAAAAAGGAGATTGAGGAGGGACCTGATTGAGGTTTACAAAATCATGAAGGGTATAGCCAGGGTGGATAGAGATAAGCTTTTTCCCAGGGTGAAGGAATCAATAACGAGAGGTCACGCTTTCAAGGTGAGAGGTGAAAGGTTTAAGGGGGATACACAGAGGGTGGTGGGTGTCTGGAATACGTTGCCAGCAGAGGTGGTAGAGGCAGGCACAGTAGATTCATTTGAGATGCACCTGGATAAATGTATGAGTAGGTGGGGAGCAGAGGGATACAGATGCTAAGGAATTGACTGACCGGTTTAGACAGTACATTTGGACTGTCTCAGGCTTGGAGGGCCGAAGGGCCTGTACCTGGGCTGTAAACGTTCTTTGTTCTTAGTTATCCTTTGCCCCTTTCTTAAACAATGACTTCACAGTTGTGATTTTCCAATCCCCCTGACTAATCCTGGGAGATCGGGGAATGGGAGAAGGGGGTAAGAGGCTGTTTTTATGGGAGGGGGGTGAGTGTGTGAAGCAGCACTGACTGGAAGCTGCTGTCAAATGAGACAAATTTTTCTTTGAGGTCCATTGAGATTGTTGAAGAGCTGCAGGATGTAACTCTACCGAAAGCTACATTTCGCTTCATTACAATGATCAGGAAATTGGGTCACAGAGGAAAGCTGTTCTCTGAGAATGATTATGGGGTATCTTCAGCCCATTAGAAAGGCCTAACTTTCAGATAGCCCCATTTACCTCCTTAGGGTATCCCGAAACACTTTGGCATTGATCCAGTGTAGTAATGAGAGAAATTTTTTTTTCTCACAGCAAGCTTCCTTGCAGCTATGACCAAAGATTCATTTTTGAGATTTCCCAGCATCCTAAGGAGAGCACCCTTGCTTTGTTTTCAACTAATGTCATGCAACTGAGAGGCAAGCCTGGGCCTCAGGTTAGTGTCTCAATGAGAAGCCGGTGCCCCCAACCATGTGGCTCTCCCTCAGTACGGGCACGCACAGTGTCAGCCCAGCTCTGGTGCTCAAGTGAGATTGAAAACTCTGACCTTCAGAACCCCCTCGATTGCAATCACACCCTTCCTGTATTCTGGACACCACAACTGCACACAGTACTCTAGCTGTGGCCTAACCAACGTTCTGCACTGTTTCAGTATAGCCTCCCGCCTCTTACAATCTATGTCTCTACTGATAAATGCAAGCTTCCTATATGCCTACCCTATGACCTGTCCTGCTGTCTTCAGGGGTCTCTGGGCAAGCTCCTCATTATCCCCTTGTCCCTCAGAATCTTCTTCTGATAACTACCATCAGTTCTTGATAGAAAATCCATCTGGCTCACTAATGTGGAGTGGGAAGGAAAAGTGCCAACCTTACCTGGTCTGCTCTATATGTGACTCCAAGCCCTCAAAAATGTTGGTGACTCTTAACAACCCTCTGAAATAGCCAGGCAAGCCACACAATTCAAGAACAATTCAGGTGGGCAGTAAATGCTGGCGTGCCTAACTCCAGGCCATTAAAGAATGACAGTACCCTTTACTGGCCAGGTATCACTCATCCCCAACGCCCACTGAGCTTCTCTCCATCTCCCTCCTCCCTGCGTACAGAGTGCCAGCTCTCAATCATTTTCTCCTTAGAATCACCATAGTGTGGAAGCAGGCCATTCAGCCCATCTAGTCATACCAACCCTCTGAAGTGCATCCCATCCAGACCCACCCAATCCCTGCATTTCCATGACTAACCCACCTAGCCTGCACACTGTGGGGCAATTAACATGGCCACTCCACCTAGCCTGCACATCCCTGACTAAGCAGCAGCTAGTGCTTCCAAATAAACCTGTTGGACTGTACTCTGGTGTTGTGTGACTTTTAATTTTTTTCCAACATTGGCACCTTGACATCCCTTGATGCTACGGGCAATTTCCCATGGCTAATCTACCCTAACCTGCACATCTTTGGACTGTGGGAGGAAATCTATGCAGGCACAGGGAGAACATTAAAACTCCACACAGACAATCTGCCCAAGGGTGGAATCGAACCCAGATCCCTGGCGCCGTGAGGCAGGAGTGCTAACCACTGAGCCACCTTACCTTTGGTGTTACTGCATCCTCCTACCATCATCCCTCCCACTGTTTCTCTCTTCGATTTAAGGTTGATTTACCAACAGGAGCCTAACCACATCCTCAACCTTGTACCTAATGGAACAGCTGAACAACTCCAGTACAATTGTCAATGATCCCGGGAGCTGTAGAAACAGGTGCTTTGACTAAGTGTTGTATGCGTTTCTCACTCAGACATTTCATTGTCTGGTAGTAATGGCACCATTAATGTGTTTTATACAAATACTTTCAGACTCTAATGATTTGCTATAAAACTATCTACAGACTCGAAGCTCCATAAAGTATAATGTGGATCTGTTCAGTCTATGAGTTCTACATAAACTTGCACCTTTTCCTAAGCCTGGATCTCAATGTGTCCATTAGAAGGTTGAACAATTGTCCCAGAAAGAACTGTCCTCTCCCTCTCCTTAAAATAAACATGCCCCTTCTGGGACCATCCAGGAGTCCATTCAGCCCATCATAGAACATAGAGCAGAGAACAGTACAGCACAGTGCCGTCCTTCTGCTCACGATGCTGTGCCAAGCATTTATCTTAATCAGCCTAACCTACACACCCCTCAATTTACTGCACTCCATGTGCTTATACAGAAGTCGCTTAAATGCCCCTCATGTCTCTGACTCTGCTACCCCCGCTGGCAGTACATTCCACACCCCCACCACTCTCTGTGTAAAGAACCTATCTCTGACATTTCCCTGATATTTTCCTCCAATCACCGTTAAATTATGACCCCTCATGACAGCCACTTCTGCCCTGGGGAACAGTCTCTGGCTATCTACTCTACCTGTGCCCCTCATGACCTTGTACACCTCTATCAAGTCACCTTTCTTCCTCCTTCTCTCCCGCTGTAAAGCCCGACCTCACTCAACCTCGCTCCATAAGACAAGCCCTCCATTCCAGGCAGCATCCTGGTAAATCTCCTCTGCACCCTCTCTAAAGCATCTACAACCTTCCTATAATGAGGTGACCAGAACTGGGCACAATATTCCAAGTGTGGTCTCACCAGGGTTTTATAGAGCTGCAGCAAAACCTCGCGGCTCTTAAACGCAGTCCCCCTGCTAATGAAAGCCAGCACACCATATGTCTTCTTAACAACCATATCAACCTGGGTGGTGGTCCGTACTGGCTCTCTGAATGAGCATTTCACTCGGTCACATTCCCCAGGGTCCCTCCGTGACCTTGTATATGTGTCCGTTTTACATGACCAACATGGACTATGGTGAAAGACTTGACCCGACCTGGTCCCGCCAACCTTTCAGGCAGGTCCTGCCCACTCGCTGTGGGAGATGCTCCAAACCATGAGGAGGGCGGGAGTGACTCTGTGCAATTCCTTCCTGTGGAGGGCTGTCGAGGCTGGGTCACTCAGTCTATTCAAGGCTGAGACTGACAGGTTTTAATCATGGAGGTTATGGAGGAAAAGGCAGGAAAGTGGCGTTCAGGTCAGCCGTGATCTCATAGAAAGGTGGAACAGACTCAATGGGCTGAATGGCTGACGTCTACTCCTATGTCTCGAGGTCATAGAGTCACAGAGATGTACAGCACAGAAACAGACCCTTCGGTCCAACCCGTCCATGCCGACCAGATATCCCAACCCAAACTAGTCCCACCTGCCAGCACCCGGCCCATATCCCTCCAAACCCTTCCTATTCATATACCCATCCAGATGTAATTGTACCAGCCTCCATGACTTCCTCTGGCAGCTCATTCCATACCTGTACCACCCTTTGCGTGAAAATTTTGCCCCTTAGGTCCCTTTTAAATCTTTTTCCCTCTCACCCTAAACCTATGCCCTCTAGCCTGGACTCCCCAAGCCCAGGGAAGAGACTTCGTCTACTTACACAATCCATGCCCCTCATGACTTTATAATTTCATTGGATAAACATATGGATGATAATGGAATAGTGTAGGTGAGATGGGCTTCGAACCGGTTTCACAGGGCGGTGTAACATCGAGGGCTGAAGGGCCTGTACTGTGCTGTAACGTTCTATGCTCGATGAACCTCTATAAGGTCACCCCTCAGCTTCTGAGGCTCCAAAGAAGACAGCCCCAGCCTGTTCAGCCTCTCCCTATAGCTCAAACCCTCCAACCCTTATGGTCATTTTGATGTTGATTCCTTTCTTGACCACCTTAAACCCTCTGGGTCACAACCCAGCCAGAAGTCTCCCAGAAACAGGGAGACATGAGCAAGGCACAGGTCAGTGCACAGCAGGTGGCACTGGGCACACCCTGCAGCTGGAGTCTGGCACTGCCATTGGGGCAGGGAGAGCGTGGACAGGAACGGTGTGCCTTGAGCAATGGATCAGAAAGGAGCCTTGCTCTGTCAGTGAGTGGGTGAACATCCATGTAGCAGGGCCCAGTCTGACTGGGTCGCCCAATCACTCTCCGGCTTCAGTAATGAAGAGCCCTGGCATTCATCCCAGAACGTCCACTGTCCATATGGTGGCCTTTCTCACTTGCCATGTTGGAGGCTTCGAAACAGAGAAGCCGAGGAGCAGGAGACAACGGACTGGCATGCTGGTTCAGTGGTCAGCACTGCTACCTCACAGCATCAGGGACCCGGGTTCGATTCCACCCTCAGGTGACCCTCTGTGTGGAGTTTACACATTCTCCCCGTGTCTGCAGTGGGTGTGCTCCGGTTTCCTCCCACAGTCCAAAGATGTGCAGGTCAGGTGGGTTAGCCACAGGAAGTGCAGGGTTACAGGGATATGCTGGGCTGTTCATTGGAGGGTCAGTGTGGACTCGATGGGCTGACGGGCCTGCTTCCACACTGTAGGGATTCTATAAGGTCAGGGCCGTTCGACCCTTCCAGCCTGTCCTACCATCCAATAGGGTGAAGGCCGATCGTCCAACTCAATTTCCATTTGAAAACAACAAATACGGTTGATCACAGCAGGTCAGGGAGAGACAGCGAGCTAACGTTTTGAGTGAGATGACTCTTCATCAGAGCTGATGTATGGAGGGGGGCAGCATTTATGCCGCAATGGGTGTGGTGTAGAGTGCCGCAGTGTGAATAGTTCAGGTTAATTAATCGGAATGTGAGAATGACAGAACAATGGTGCATCTACTTTCCCGATGAAGGGCTTTAGCCCGAAACGTTGACTCTCCTGCTCCTCACCTGCTGTGCTTTTCTAGCACCACACTCTTGCCTCTACCTGCCTGAGCAGACAGCTCCACTGGGGGGTGGGGGGGAGAGGCGGTGAGAGGGCATGGCAACAGAGAATGTAACAAGTAAAATAAAAAAAGAGGGAAGAACTGTGATTTGGTTCACGGTTTAAAGGTATTGAACTCAATCTTGAGCCTGGAAGGCTGTGAAGTGCCCAGTCTGAGGATAAGATGTTGTTCCTCCATTTTGTGCTGTGATTCACTGCAGCATATCGAGGGACAGGCACATGGGGCACACGATCGAACGCTGTGTTAAAATGACCGGCTTTGTGAAGGTCAGGGTCCTGCTTACACACAGACCGGAGGTGACCCACAAAGTGGTCACCCAGTTTGCGTTTGGTTTCTCCGATGTAGAGCAGGTCACATTGGGTGCAGTGAGTACAATCCACAGGATTGGGAGGAGGTCCAGGGGAAATGCTGCTTAGGCCCTTGGATGGTGAGCAGGGAGAGGGGGAAGGAGCAGGAGTTGCACCTTCTGCAGTTACATGGGAAGGTGCCGTGGGGAGGGAGGGTGGTGTTGGTGGTTGTGGAATGGACTAGGGTGTCCAGGGGGGGAGCAATCCCTGTGAAATGCAGACAGGGGAGAGCAAGGGGAATGATGTGCTTGGTGACGGGGTTCTGCTGGAGTTGTCTGAAATGGGGAAGGATGGTCCTTTGAGTGTGGAGGCTGTTGAGATGAAAAGTGAGGACAAGAGGGTCCTGATTACGCTGTTGTGGGTGATGGGAAGGGGCAAGGACAGAAACACGGGTGGGAGGTCAGATGTGATTGAGGGCACTGTCTGTCACAGTGGGTGTCAACAGTGTGGCGCTGGAAAAGCACAGCAGGTCAGGCTGCATCCGAGGAGCAGGAACATAGAACATATAGAACATTACAGCGCAGTACAGGCCCTTCGGCCCTCGATGTTGCACCGATCCAAGCCCACCTAACCTACACTAGCCCACTATCCTCCATATGCCTATCCAATGCCCGTTTAAATGACCATAAAGAGGGAGAGCCCACCACTGTTACTGGCAGGGAATTCCATGAACTCACGACTCACTGAGTAAAGAATCTACCCCTAACGTCTGTCCTATACCTAACACCCCTGAATTTAAAGCTATGCCCCCTTGTAATATCTGACTCCATACGTAGAAAAAGGTTCTCATGGTCAACCCTACCTAAACCCCTAATCATCTTGTACACCTCTATCAAATCTCCCCTAAACCTTCTTTTCTCCAATGAAAACAGGCCCAAGTGCCTCAGCCTTTCCTCATATGATCTTCCTACCATGCCAGGCAATATCCTGGTAAACCTCCTCTGCACCCGTTCCAATGGCTCCACATCCTTCCTATAGTATGGCGACCAAAACGGCACACAATACTCCAGATGAGGCCGCACCAGAGTCTTATACAACTACAACATGACCTCAGGACTCCGGAACTCAATTCCTCTACCAATAAAGCCCAGTACACCATATGCCTTCTTCACAGCACTATTTACCTGGGTGGCAACTTTCAGAGATCTGTGTACATGGACACCAAGATCCCTCTGCTCATCCGCAGAGAATCAACGTTTCAGGCAAAAGCCCTTCATCAGGAATTTGGTGCCCAAGGGAGCTGAGAGATAAATGGGAGGGGATGGGTCTGGGAGGGGGGGGGGGGAAGGTAGTTGGGAATGCAATAGGTAGATGGAGGTGGAGGTAAAGGAGGAGGGTGGAGTGGATAGATGGGAAAAAAGATGGACAGGTGTAAAAGGGCGGTGGTGGGTTGGAGGGTTGGATCTGGGATGAGGTGGGAGGGGAAATGAGGAAACTGGTGAAACCCACATTGATCCCGTGTGGTTGGAGGGTCCCAAGAAGGAAGGTGAAGAGTTCTTCCTCCAGCTGTCTGGTGGTTAGGGTTTGGCGATGGAGGAGGTCCAGGATCTGCATGTCCTCGGTGGAGTGGGAGGGGAAGTTGAAGTGTTCACCCAAGGGGGCAGTACTCTTGATGTAGTCTCGTCCACATCAGGGAGACAGGACTCCAACTTGCGAAACATTTCAGAGTGAATCTCTGGGACACACGCATCAATCAACCCCACCGCCCTGTGGCCGAATACTTCAACTCCCTCTCCCGCTCCACCGAAGACATGCAGGCCCTGGGCCTCCTCCATCACCAAACCCTTACCACCCGATGCCTGGAGGAAGGGATGGGCTCTGAGGGACAGGAAGGGTTGGAGTCAGAGAGGTGGCAAAGGGAGGGCGGAGCAGGAGGGTGTTGGAGTTCATATATTGTTGGACCTTGCTCTCCTTTTATTGAGGGCGATGGGTGAAGTGAAATTAGGGAGCAGCGGAGCTTTGAGAGGGGGAGGGGGCTTGGGTCGATGATGCCGCAGCCTGGAGTCGAGTGTTAATCGTGGATTGCAGGATCTGATGGGAACGGCAGATTGAAGACCAGTGGACGTCCTGGAGAGACTCGTAATCCTGGTCGGATTCGAAACACGGAGGGTGAAACTTGAGTTGAAATTCCCGTGGGACACATCTGTGGAAGGAAACGTGGCTGTGCAAGCGAATTTCGGCCATCTCTGTCTCAGAAGACATGGAGATGTGAACAGTGAAAGGGACATCTGGGAATCCTGTTGGAGGGAACAACTAAACTCCGTCAGGGTGGTCATTCCTCAGAGAGACCTCCCCATGTCTCACTTTCTCCCCATAACCTTGGATTCTTTTAGCCCAGAGAACTCTATCCACCCAACTTGTTGAAAACATTCCATGTTTTGGCAGGAACCACTCTCCGTGACAGAGAATTCCCCAGGCTCCACACTCTCTGAGTGAAGTCATTTCTCCCCATCTCCATCCGAAATAGCCCACTCCGTTTCCTTCGACCCCGGGTTCAGAACTCCCTGGTCAACGGGAACAGTGTTGGCCCATGTCAAGTTCTGTTCGAATTCCTGTCAGAAGGTCAGTGCTGAGGGAGTGCCACACTGTCAGAGGGTCCATGCTGAGGGAGTGCCGCACTGTTGGAGGGTCTGTGCTGAGGGAGTGCCGCACTGTCAGAGGGTCAGTGCTGAGGGAGTGCCGCACTGTCGGAGGGTCAGTGCTGAGGGAATGCTGCACTGTCGGAGAGTCAGTACTGAGGGAGTGTCGCACTGTCAGAGGGTCAGTACTTAGGGAGTGCCGCACTGTCGGAGGGTCAGTGCTGAGGGAATGCTGCACTGTCGGAGGGTCAGTGCTGAGGGAATGCTGCACTGTCGGAGGGTCAGTGCTGAGGGAGTGTCGCACTGTTTGAAGGTCAGTATTGAGTGAGTGCTGCACTGTCGGAGGTTCTGTGCTGAGGGAGTGCCGCACTGACAGAGTGTCAGTACTGAGGGGGTGCCACACTGTTGGAGGGTCAGTGCTGAGGTAATACCGCACTGTCGGAGGGTCAGTAGTGAGGGTAGGCTGCACTGTCTGAGGGTCAGTACTGAGGCAGTGCCGCACTGTCGGAGGGTCAGTGCTGAGGTAATGCCGCACTGTCGGAGGGTCAGTAGTGAGGGTAGACCGCACTGTCAGAAGGTCAGTGCTGAGGGAGTGTCACACTGTCAGAGGGTCAGTGCTGAGGGAGTGTCGCACTGTCAGAGGGTCAGTGCTGAGGGAGTGCCGCACTGTCAGAGGGTCAGTACTGATGGAATGCTGCACTGTTGGAGGGTCGGTAATGAGGGAGTGCTGAATATCAGAGGGTCAGTACTGAGGAAGTGCTGCACTGTCAGGGGGTCAGTGCTCAGGGAGTGCCGCACTGTCAGAGGGTTAGTGCTTTGAGAGTGCTACACAGGCAGAGGGTCAGTCTTGAGGGAGTGCCGTGCTGTCAGAGGGTCAGTAGTGAGGGAGTGCCACACTGTCAGGGGGTCAGTACTGAGGGAGTGCCACACTGTCAGACAGTCAGTGCTGAGGGAGTGCCACATTGTCAGAAGTTCAGTGCTGAGGGAGTGCCGCATTGTCGGATGGTCAGTACTGAGGGAGTGCTGCACTGTCAGAGGTTCAGTACTGAGGGAGTGCCACATTGTCAGAAGTTCAGTGCTGAGGGAGTGCCGCATTGTCGGATGGTCAGTACTGAGGGAGTGCTGCACTGTCAGAGGTTCAGTGCTGAGGGAGTGCCACACTGTCAGACAGTCAGTGCTGAGGGAGTGCCACATTGTCAGAAGTTCAGTGCTGAGGGAGTGCCGCATTGTCGGATGGTCAGTACTGAGGGAGTGCTGCACTGTCAGAGGGTCAGTGCTGAGGGAGTGCCGCACTGTCAGAGGGCCAGAGTTGATGGAGTGTTGTATTGGGTCTGAAAACTCAAGTGAATGCAAAAGATTCCCAAATATTATTTAAATGATTAGGAGGGAGTATACCCGCTCCCTTGATGTCAAACATTCCTAACCCATTCATCCTGATTATAATCAGAAAGTTGATCATGTACGGTCCGGTCTGAGACTTCTGGCATCTCCGACATTACTGCAGTAACTAAACCTCTGAAACAATCCCTTGGCTGTAGGTACAAAGTAACATCCAGGAGTGGAGATAGGCGCTATCGAAATGCATGTTTCATTCTCGCTGTCATTTGCTATTTGTCTTGGATGTGTGTGGGAAAGCAGGGTAGGGGCAAAGCAGGGTCACAGACCAAAACAACTGCTGATGCTGGAATTCGAGGTAGACAGGCAGTAGGCTGTGAGAACACAGCAAGGCAGGCAGCATCAGGAGGGAGGGGGAACACAGTAAGGCAGGCAGCATCAGGAGGGAGAGGAACACAGCAAGGCAGGCAGCATCAGGAGGGAGAGGGACACAGCAAGGCAGGCAGCATCAGGAGGGAGAGGGACACAGCAAGGCAGGCAGCATCAGGAGGGAAAGGGAACACAGCAAGGCAGGCAGCATCAGGAGGGAGAGGGAACACAACAAGGCAGGCAGTATCAGGAGGGAGACGAACACAGCAAGGCAGGCAGCATCAGGAGGGAGAGGGACACAGCAAGGCAGGCAGCATCAGGAGGGAGAGGAACACAGCAAGGCAGGCAGTATCAGGAGGGAGAGGAACACAGCAAGGCAGGCAGCATCAGGAGGGAAAGGGAACACAGCAAGGCAGGCAGCGTCAGGAGGGAGGGGAACACAGCAAGGCAGGCAGCGTCAGGATGGAGAGGGACATAGCAAGGCAGGCAGCATCAGGAGGGAGAGGGACATAGCAAGGCAGGCAGTATCAGGAGGGAGAGGGACACTGCAAGGCAGGCAGCATCAGGAGGGAGAGGGACACAGCAAGGCAGGCAGCATCAGGAGGGAGAGGGACAAGGCAAGGCAGGCAGCATCAAGAGGAAGAGGAACAAGGCAAGGCAGGCAGTATCAGGAGGGAGAGGGACACAGCAAGGCAGGCAGCATCAGGAGGGAGGGGGACACAGCAAGGCAGGCAGCATCAGGAGGGAGAGGGACACTGCAAGGCAGGCAGCATCAGGAGGGAGAGGGACACTGCAAGGCAGGCAGCGTCAGGAAGGAGAGGAACACAGCAAGGCAGGCAGCATCAGGAGGGAGAGGAACACAGCAAGGCAGGCAGCATCAGGAGGGAGAGGAACACAGCAAGGCAGGCAGCATCAGGAGGGAGAGGGACACAGCAAGGCAGGCAGCATCAGGAGGGAGAGGAACACTGCAAGGCAGGCAGCATCAGGAGGGAGAGGGACACAGCAAGACAGGCAGCATCAGGAGGGAGAGGGACACAGCAAGGCAGGCAGCATCAGGGGGGAGAGGGACACAGCAAGGCAGGCAGCATCAGGAGGGAGAGGGAACACAGCAAGGCAGGCAGCATCAGGAGGGAGAGGAACAAGGCAAGGCAGGCAGCATCAGGAGGGAGAGGGAACACAGCAAGGCAGGCAGCATCAGGAGGGAGATGAACAAGGCAAGGCAGGCAGCATCAGGAGGGAGAGGAACAAGGCAAGGCAGGCAGCATCATTAGGGAGAGGGACACAGCAAGGCAGGCAGCATCAGGAGGGAGAGGGAACACAGCAAGGCAGGCAGTATCAGGAGGGAGAGGGACACAGCAAGGCAGGCAGCATCAGGAGGGAGAGGGATACAGCAAGGCAGGCAGTATCAGGAGGGAGAGGAACACAGCAAGGCAGGCAGCATCAGGAGGGAGAGGAACACAGCAAGGCAGGCAGTATCAGGAGGGAGAGGGATGCAGCAAGGCAGGCAGCATCAGGAGGGAGAGGGATACAGCAAGGCAGGCAGCATCAGGAGGGAGGGGAACACTGCAAGGCAGGCAGCATCAGGAGGGAGAGGGACACAGCAAGGCAGGCAGCATCAGGAGGGAGAGGAACACAGCAAGGCAGGCAGCATCAGGAGGGAGAGGGAACACAGCAAGGCAGGCAGTATCAGGAGGGAGAGGGACACAGCAAGGCAGGCAGCATCAGGAGGGAGAGGAACACAGCAAGGCAGGCAGCATCAGGAGGGAGAGGGACACAGCAAGGCAGGCAGCATCAGGAGGGAGAGGGACACAGCAAGGCAGGCAGCATCAGGAGGGAGAGGAACACAGCAAGGCAGGCAGCGTCTGGAGGGAGAGGAACACAGCAAGGCAGGCAGCATCAGGAGGGAGAGGGACACAGCAAGGCAGGCAGCATCAGAAGGGAGAGGGACACAGCAAGGCAGGCATCATCAGGAGGGAGAGGGACACAGCAAGGCAGGCAGCATCAGGAGGGAGAGGGACACAGCAAGGCAGGCATCATCAGGAGGGAGAGGGACACAGCAAGGCAGGCAGCATCAGGAGGGAGAGGGATACAGCAAGGCAGGCAGCATCAGGAGGGAGAGGGACACAGCAAGGCAGGCAGCATCAGGAGGGAGAGGAACACAGCAAGGCAGGCAGCGTCTGGAGGGAGAGGAACACAGCAAGGCAGGCAGCATCAGGAGGGAGAGGGACACAGCAAGGCAGGCATCATCAGGAGGGAGAGGGACACAGCAAGGCAGGCAGCATCAGTAGGGAGAGGGACACAGCAAGGCAGGCATCATCAGGAGGGAGAGGGAACACAGCAAGGCAGGCAGCGTCTGGAGGGAGAGGAACACAGCAAGGCAGGCAGTATCAGGAGGGAGAGGGACACAGCAAGGCAGGCAGCATCAGGAGGGAGAGGGACACAGCAAGGCAGGCAGCATCAGGAGGGAGAGGGACACAGCAAGGCAGGCAGCGTCTGGAGGGAGAGGGACACAGCAAGGCAGGCAGCGTCTGGAGGGAGAGGGACACAGCAAGGCAGGCAGCATCAGGAGGGAGAGGGACACAGCAAGGCAGGCAGCATCAGGAGGGAGAGGGACACAGCAAGGCAGGCAGCGTCAGGAGGGAGAGGTACACAGCAAGGCAGGCAGCATCAGGGGGGAGGGGACACAGCAAGGCAGGCAGCATCAGGAGGGAGAGGGATACAGCAAGGCAGGCAGCATCAGTTGGGAGAGGGATACAGCAAGGCAGGCAGTATCAGGAGGGAGAGGAACACAGCAAGGCAGGCAGCATCAGGAGGGAGAGGGACACAGCAAGGCAGGCAGTATCAGGAGGGAGAGGAACACAGCAAGGCAGGCAGCATCAGGAGGGAGAGGGACACAGCAAGGCAGGCAGCGTCTGGAGGGAGAGGAACAGAGCAAGGCAGGCAGCATCAGGAGGGAGAGGGACACAGCAAGGCAGGCAGTATCAGGAGGGAGAGGAACACAGCAAGGCAGGCAGCGTCTGGAGGGAGAGGAACACAGCAAGGCAGGCAGCATGAGGAGGGAGAGGAACACAGCAAGGCAGGCAGCATCAGGAGGGAGAGGAACACAGCAAGGCAGGCAGCATCAGGAGGGAGAGGGACACAGCAAGGCAGGCAGCATCAGGAGCGAGTGGGAGCACAGCAAGGCAGGCAGCATCAGGAGGGAGAGGGAACACAGCAAGGCAGGCAGCATCAGGAGGGAGAGGGACACAGCAAGGCAGGCAGTATCAGGAGGGAGGGGAACACAGCAAGGCAGGCAGCATCAGGAGGGAGAGGAACACAGCAAGGCAGGCAGTATCAGGAGGGAGAGGGACACAGCAAGGCAGGCAGCATCAGGAGGGAGAGGGACACAGCAAGGCAGGCAGCATCAGGAGGTAGAGGGACACAGCAAGGCAGGCAGTATCAGGAGGGAGAGGGACACAGCAAGGCAGGCAGTATCAGGAGGGAGAGGAACACAGCAAGGCAGGCAGCATCAGGAGGGAGAGGAACACAGCAAGGCAGGCAGCATCAGGAGGGAGAGGAACACAGCAAGGCAGGCAGTATCAGGAGGGAGGGGGACACAGCAAGGCAGGCAGCATCAGGAGGGAGAGGGACACAGCAAGGCAGGCAGCATCAGGAGGGAGAGGGACACAGCAAGGCAGGCAGCATCAGGAGGGAGAGGGAACACAGCAAGGCAGGCAGCATCAGTGGGGAGGGGGAACACAGCAAGGCAGGCAGCATCAGGAGAGAGGGGGAACACAGCAAGACAGGCAGCATCAGGAGGGAGAGGAACACAGCAAGGCAGGCAGCATCAGGAGGGAGAGGGACACAGCAAGGCAGGCAGCATCAGGAGGGAGGGGGAACACAGCAAGACAGGCAGCATCAGGAGGGAGAGGGACACAGCAAGGCAGGCAGTATCAGGAGGGAGTGGAACACAGCAAGGCAGGCAGTATCAGGAGGGAGAGGGACACAGCAAGGCAGGCAGTATCAGGAGGGAGAGGAACACAGCAAGGCAGGCAGTATCAGGAGGGAGAGGAACACAGCAAGGCAGGCAGCATCAGGAGGGAGAGGGACACAGCAAGGCAGGCAGCATCAGGAGGGAGAGGAACACAGCAAGGCAGGCAGCATCAGGAGGGAGAGGGACACAGCAAGGCAGGCAGTATCAGGAGGGAGAGGAACACAGCAAGGCAGGCAGCATCAGGAGGGAGAGGTCAGTGTTTTGGGTATTGCCCTTCTTTATGAGTCCTGTTGCTGCCTGGGTTGCGGCGGTGATCTGGGATTGTACCGTTCTCCTGTTGATTTGTATTATCGTTGTATGGGAGAGCCTTATTCCCTGCGAGCGTGGTTCAGCAGTGTCACAGTTAATGCCTTGTGTCTGTGTTGCTGGAGGAGCCTCTGATGTGGAGCACACCATTTTCAGTGTAACAGCAGAAGCTGGAATGCTCTGAGGTAAACGTGCCCCTGGATGCAGGAGGGGTGGAGGCTGACTGTTTGTCTCGATTCGTCCCCAGCCTGGGAGGTAGGAAATAACCCCTCACCCCCCATCTGCAGAGTGGAGAGGAGGGGGCAGGTTGGCTAAAGGCGAAATGAGGAGTGGGGATGGTGAGGGTTAATTGCTGGGAACTGTGAAACAGTCTAGTGTTTGAGGGGGACTCCTTATCTCTCTCTCTCAGTTCTTTCAGCTCCTTGGTCGGGTCTGGGAGAGTGAGGTAATATTCCGGTATCTGTTCCTGTTAGAGTTTTTGTTATTGTTGTGGGTATTGGCAGCTCTCTGGTCCCAGAGCACAAGAGGGTGGGAGGGAGGTCTGTGAGGAGGAGCTGAGGGGGTTAGGGAGGAGTGGGAGAGGGAGGGGCTGGTGTGTAACACTCAGGAAAAATAAAGGAGTGAGACGTAGGAAAGGAGCAAGTGGAGAGAGAGAGAGAGAAAGAAAGAGACAGAGATTAAAGCAGCACATGAACGCTGGTGAGTACCCTTTCATTTCTGTGTCTGTTTGCCATGGTTGAAATATACTGGGGCAAGGTATTGTTATAACCGAGGCAGTTGGACTGGGATTTGGGACCCCCCTCACCTCCCAAGAAGGAGAGTTGGTAGAATGTCATGTTTTTCTTTCTGGGTCTGGAGATCACCAGCAGAGAGGGAGAGAGAGAGAGGGGTGGGGGGTTTGAAATCAGGATCTAATTATCTCTGTCTCTCTCTGGCTTCTATCAGTGAGGACACCTCGCTGCTCTCAATATGATCAAAAGGCAGTTTTTGTTTTGAACAGGCCAAGCTGTCAGGGACAATGAGGGTTTGACAGCGACGGGGGTCTCAGTGTATTCGGGGGAGGGGTGGGGAGTGTCAGGGTCCTGGGGAGGGGGACGAAGAGAAGGCAGCCCGCTGTTAATGTCTGCCTTTAAAATCTGCACAGGGCCACGGACAGAGAGAGTCAGGGGGAAACAACAGAGGCAGGAGCTTGCTTTAAACAACAAGGCAACGGCAGGTCTCACTGGAGTCTCCTGTCATTGTTCTGTCTCTCTCATTCAGAGCCTCGGTTACACACAGGAAGGCTCCTTCCAGGCTCTGGGTCAATGCCATTCTGGGAGTCATCATTGTCTGAATTGTTTACTGTTTAAAATAACATGAAAAATCATCATCTGTATTTTCAGAGAGTGTGTGTGTGTGAGGGGAGGGAGGGAAAGGGAAACCGTGCAGGAGAGAGGGAAAGATGGATTGAAACAATAGAATGAGAGTGGAGTCGGTTATCTGTCTGTGTGTATGTGTATGTGTGTTTGTGTGTGTGTGTGAGGGTGTGTGTCAGTGTGTTTTGGGGGTGTGGGGGTGTGTCTGTGTGTTGGGCTGTGTGGGTGTGTGTTGGGGTGTATGGGTGTGTGTCAGTGTGTGTGTGGGTGTGAGTCAGTGTGCGTTCGGGGGTGATGGTGTGTGAGTCACTGTGTGTTGGGGTGAGTGTCGGTGTGTGTGGGTGTGTGTTGGTGTGTGTGGGTGTGAGTCAATGTGTGTTCAGGGGTGATGGTGTGTGAGTCAGTGTGTGTTAGGGTGTGTGTGGGTTCGGTGGTGATGGTGTGTGAGTTGGTGTGTGTGGGTGTGTGTCAGTGTGTGTTCAGTGGTGATGGTGTGTGGGTCAGTGTGTGTTAGGGTGTGTGTGGGCGTGTGTGGGTGAGTGTCGGTGTGTGTTCAGGGGTGATGGTGTGCGAGTCAGTGCGTGTTAGGGTGTGTGTGGGTGTGTGTCAGTGTGGGGGGGGTGGGTGTGTGTCAGTGTTTGGAGTGTGTCAGTGTTTGTTGGGGTGTGTGTGGGTGTGTGTGTGTCAGCGTGAGTTTGGGGGTGAGGGTGTGTGTGTGTCAGTGTGTGTTTGGGGGGAGGGTGTGTGTGTGTTGGGGTGTGTAGGTGTGTGTGTGTTGGGGTGTGTAGGTGTGTGTGTGTTGGGAGGTGTGTGTGTGTTGGGGTGTGTGTGTGTTGGGGTGTGTGTGTGTGTGTGTTGGGGTGTGTGTGTGTGTTGGGGTGTGTGTGTGTGTGTGTTGGGGGGTGTGTGTGTGTTGGGGTGTGTGTGTGTGTGTTGGGGGGTGTGTGTGTGTTGGTGTGTGTGTGTGTGTTGGGGTGTGTGTGTTGGGGTGTGTGGGTGTGGGTGTGGGTGTGTGTGTGTGTGTTGGGGTGTGTGGATGTGTGGGTGTGTTGGGGTGTGTGGATGTGTGGGTGTGTTGGGGTGTGTGGGTGTGGGTGTGTGTGTGTGGATGTGTGGGTGTGTTGGGGTGTGTGGATGTGTGGGTGTGTTGGGGTGTGTGTCAGTGTGTGTTGAGGTGTGTAGGTGTGTGTCACTGTGTGCTGGGGGTGTGTGGATGTGTGTGTCAATGTGTGTTGGGGTTTGTGGGTGTGTTGGGGTGTGTGTGTGTTGGGGTGTGTGTGTGTGTGTGTGTGGATGTGTGTGTGTGTTGGGGTGTGTGGATGTGTGGGTGTGTTGGGGTGTGTGGGTGTGTTGGGGTGTGTGTCAGTGTGTGTTGGGGTGTGTAGGTGTGTGTCACTGTGTGCTGGGGGTGTGTGGATGTGTGTGTCAATGTGTGTTGGGGTGTGTGGGTGTGTGTGTTGGGGTGTGTGGATGTGTGGGTGTGTTGGGGTGTGTGGATGTGTGTGTGGATGGTGTGTGTGTGTGTGTGTGGGTATGTGTGTGTGGATGTGTGTGTGGATGTGTGTGTGTGTGTGTGTGTGGTTGTGTGTGTGTGTGTGTGGATGTGGGTGTGTGTGTGTGTGTGGATGTGGGTGTGGTGTGTGTGTGTGTGTGTGTGTGGGTGTGTGTGTGTGAATGTGTGTGTGTGTGGATGTGTGTGTGTGGATGTGTGTGTGTGGATGTGTGTGTGTGTGTGGATGTGTGTGTGTGGATGTGTGGGTGTGTTGGGGTGTGTGGATGTGTGGGTGTGTTGGGGTGTGTGTCAGTGTGTGTTGAGGTGTGTAGGTGTGTGTCACTGTGTGCTGGGGGTGTGTGGATGTGTGTGTCAATGTGTGTTGGGGTGTGTGGGTGTGTGTGTTGGGTGTGTGGGTGTGTGTGTTGGGGTGTGTGGGTGTGTGTGGGTGTGTGTGTGTGTGGATGTGTGGGTGTGTTGAGGTGTGTGGGTGTGTGGGTGTGTTGGGGTGTGTGTCAGTGTGTGTTGAGGTGTGTAGGTGTGTGGATGTGTGTGTCAATGTGTGTTGGGGTGTGTGGGTGTGTGTGTTGGGGTGTGTGGGTGTGTGTGTGTGTTGGGGGTATTGGTGTGTGTGTTGGGGGTGTGGGTGTGTGTTGGGGAGTTTGGGTGTGTGTGTTGAGGTGTGTAGGTGTGTGTCACTGTGTGCTGGGGGTGTGTGGATGTGTGTGTCAATGTGTGTTGGGGTTTGTGGGTGTGTGTGTTGGGGTGTGTGGGTGTGTGTGTTGGGGTGTGTGGATGTGTGTGTGTTGGGGTGTGTGGATGTGTGTGTGTGTGTGTGTGTGTGTGTATGTGTGTGTGTGTGGATGTGTGTGCGTGTGTGTGTGGATGTGTGTGTGTGTGGATGTGTGTGTGGGTGTGTGTGTGTGTGTGTGTTGGGGTGTGTGTGTGTGTGTTGGGGTGTGTGGGTGATGGTGTGTGTGTCAGTGTGTGTGGGTGTGTGTCAGTGTGTGTTCAGTGGTGATGGTGTGTGAGTCAGTGTGTGTTAGGGTGTGTGTGGGTGAGTGTCGTCGTGTGTGGGTGTGTGTTAGGGTGTGTGTGGGTGGGTGTCAGTGTGTGTTCAGTGGTGACGGTGTGTGAGTCGGTGTGTGTGGGTGTGTGTCAGTGTGTGTTCAGGGGTGATGGTGTGCGAGTCAGTGCGTGTTAGAGTGTGTGTGGGTGTGTGTCAGTGTGGGTTGGGGGGGGTGGGTGTGTGTCAGTGTTTGGGGTGTGTCAGTGTTTGTTGGGGTGTGTGTGGGTGTGTGTGTGTCAGCGTGTGTTTGGGGGTGAGGGTGTGTGTGTGTCAGTGTGTGTTTGGGGGGAGGGTGTGTGTGTGTCAGTGTGTGTTGGGGTGTGTAGGTGTGTGTGTTGGGGTGTGTAGGTGTGTGTGTGTGTGTTGGGGTGTGTGTGTGTGTTGGGGTGTGTGTGGGTGTGTGTCAGTGTGGGTTGGGGGGTGGGTGTGTGTCAGTGTTTGGAGTGTGTCAGTGTTTGTTGGGGTGTGTGTGGGTGTGTGTGTGTCAGCGTGAGTTTGGGGGTGAGGGTGTGTGTGTGTCAGTGTGTGTTTGGGGGGAGGGTGTGTGTGTGTTGGGGTGTGTAGGTGTGTGTGTGTTGGGGTGTGTAGGTGTGTGTGTGTTGGGGTGTGTGTGTGTGTTGGGGTGTGTGTGTGTTGGGGTGTGTGTGTGTGTGTGTGTTGGGGTGTGTGTGTGTGTGTGTGTGTTGGGGTGTGTGTGTGTTGGGGGGTGTGTGTGTGTTGGGGTGTGTGTGTGTGTGTTGGGGGGTGTGTGTGTGTTGGTGTGTGTGTGTGTGTTGGGGTGTGTGTGTTGGGGTGTGTGGGTGTGGGTGTGGGTGTGTGTGTGTGTGTGTTGGGGTGTGTGGATGTGTGGGTGTGTTGGGGTGTGTGGATGTGTGGGTGTGTTGGGGTGTGTGGGTGTGGGTGTGTGTGTGTGGATGTGTGGGTGTGTTGGGGTGTGTGGATGTGTGGGTGTGTTGGGGTGTGTGTCAGTGTGTGTTGAGGTGTGTAGGTGTGTGTCACTGTGTGCTGGGGGTGTGTGGATGTGTGTGTCAATGTGTGTTGGGGTTTGTGGGTGTGTGTGTTGGGGTGTGGGTGTGTGTGTGTGTGGATGTGTGTGTGTGTTGGGGTGTGTGGATGTGTGGGTGTGTTGGGGTGTGTGGGTGTGTTGGGGTGTGTGTCAGTGTGTGTTGGGGTGTGTAGGTGTGTGTCACTGTGTGCTGGGGGTGTGTGGATGTGTGTGTCACTGTGTTGGGGTGTGTGGGTGTGTGTGTTGGGGTGTGTGGATGTGTGGGTGTGTTGGGGTGTGTGGGTGTGTTGGGGTGTGTGGGTGTGGGTGTGTGTGTGTGTGGGTGTGGATGTGTGGGTGTGTTGGGGTGTGTGGATGTGTGGGTGTGTTGGGGTGTGTGTCAGTGTGTGTTGAGGTGTGTAGGTGTGTGTCACTGTGTGCTGGGGGTGTGTGGATGTGTGTGTCAATGTGTGTTGGTGTGTGTGGGTGTGTGTGTTGGGGTGTGTGGGTGTGTGTGTGTTGGAGGTATTGGTGTGTGTGTTGGGGGTGTGGGTGTGTGTTGGGGAGTTTGGGTGTGTGTGTTGAGGTGTGTAGGTGTGTGTCACTGTGTGCTGGGGGTGTGTGGATGTGTGTGTCAATGTGTGTTGGGGTGTGTGGGTGTGTATGTTGGGGTGTGTGGATGTGTGTGTGTTGGGTGTGTGGATGTGTGTGTGTTGGGGTGTGTGGATGTGTGTGTGTGGATGTGTGTGTGTGTGTGTGGATGTGTGTGTGGATGTGTGTGTGTGTGTGGATGTGTGTGTGTGTGTGTGTGTGTGTGTGTGTGGGTGTGGGTGTGTGTGTGTGTGTGGATGTGTGTGTGTGTGTGGATGTGTGTGTGTGTGGATGTGTGGGTGTGTTGGGGTGTGTGGATGTGTGGGTGTGTTGGGGTGTGTGTCAGTGTGTGTTGAGGTGTGTAGGTGTGTGTCACTGTGTGCTGGGGGTGTGTGGATGTGTGTGTCAATGTGTGTTGGGGTGTGTGGGTGTGTGTGTTGGGGTGTGTGGGTGTGTGTGTTGGGGTGTGTGGGGGTGTGTGGGTGTGTGTGGGTGTGTGTGTGTGTGGATGTGTGGGTGTGTTGAGGTGTGTGGGTGTGTGGGTGTGTTGGGGTGTGTGTCAGTGTGTGTTGAGGTGTGTAGGTGTGTGGATGTGTGTGTCAATGTGTGTTGGGGTGTGTGGGTGTGTGTGTTGGGGTGTGTGGTGTGTGTGTGTGTTGGGGGTATTGGTGTGTGTGTTGGGGGTGTGGGTGTGTGTTGGGGAGTTTGGGTGTGTGTGTTGAGGTGTGTAGGTGTGTGTCACTGTGTGCTGGGGGTGTGTGGATGTGTGTGTCAATGTGTGTTGGGGTTTGTGGGTGTGTGTGTTGGGGTGTGTGGGTGTGTGTGTTGGGGTGTGTGGGTGTGTGTGTTGGGGTGTGTGGATGTGTGTGTGTTGGGGTGTGTGGATGTGTGTGTGTGTGTGTGTGTGGATGTGTGTGTGTGTGGATGTGTGTGCGTGTGTGTGTGGATGTGTGTGTGTGTGGATGTGTGTGTGGGTGTGTGTGTGTGTGTGTGTGTTGGGGTGTGTGTGTGTGTGTTGGGGTGTGTGGGTGATGGTGTGTGAGTCAGTGTGTGTGGGTGTGTGTCAGTGTGTGTTCAGTGGTGATGGTGTGTGAGTCAGTGTGTGTTAGGGTGTGTGTGGGTGAGTGTCGTCGTGTGTGGGTGTGTGTTAGGGTGTGTGTGGGTGGGTGTCAGTGTGTGTTCAGTGGTGACGGTGTGTGAGTCGGTGTGTGTGGGTGTGTGTCAGTGTGTGTTCAGGGGTGATGGTGTGCGAGTCAGTGCGTGTTAGGGTGTGTGTGGGTGTGTGTCAGTGTGGGTTGGGGGGGTGGGTGTGTGTCAGTGTTTGGGGTGTGTCAGTGTTTGTTGGGGTGTGTGTGGGTGTGTGTGTGTCAGCGTGAGTTTGGGGGTGAGGGTGTGTGTGTGTCAGTGTGTGTTTGGGGGGAGGGTGTGTGTGTGTCAGTGTGTGTTGGGGTGTGTAGGTGTGTGTGTGTTGGGGTGTGTAGGTGTGGGTGTGTGTGTGTGTTGGGGTGTGTGTGTGTGTTGGGGTGTGTGTGTGTTGGGGTGTGTGTGTGTGTGTGTTGGGGTGTGTGTGTGTTGGGGTGTGTGTGTGTGTTGGGGTGTGTGGGTGTGGGTGTGTGTGTGTGTGTGTGTTGGGGTGTGTGGATGTGTGGGTGTGTTGGGGTGTGTGGATGTGTGGGTGTGTTGGGGTGTGTGGGTGTGGGTGTGTGTGTGTGGATGTGTGGGTGTGTTGGGGTGTGTGGATGTGTGGGTGTGTTGGGGTGTGTGTCAGTGTGTGTTGAGGTGTGTAGGTGTGTGTCACTGTGTGCTGGGGGTGTGTGGATGTGTGTGTCAATGTGTGTTGGGGTTTGTGGGTGTGTGTGTTGGGGTGTGTGGGTGTGTGTGTTGGGGTGTGTGTGTGTGTGGGTGTGTGTGTGTGTGTGTGTGTTGGGGTGTGTGTGTGTGTGTGTTGGGGGGTGTGTGTGTGTTGGGGGGTGTGTGTGTGTGTTGGGGGGTGTGTGTGTGTTGGGGTGTGTGTGTGTGTTGGGTGTGTGTGTTGGGGTGTGTGGGTGTGGGTGTGGGTGTGTGTGTGTGTGTGTTGGGGTGTGTGGATGTGTGGGTGTGTTGGGGTGTGTGGATGTGTGGGTGTGTTGGGGTGTGTGGGTGTGGGTGTGTGTGTGTGGATGTGTGGGTGTGTTGGGGTGTGTGGATGTGTGGGTGTGTTGGGGTGTGTGTCAGTGTGTGTTGAGGTGTGTAGGTGTGTGTCACTGTGTGCTGGGGGTGTGTGGATGTGTGTGTCAATGTGTGTTGGGGTTTGTGGGTGTGTGTGTTGGGGTGTGTGTGTGTTGGGGTGTGTGTGTGTGTGTGGATGTGTGTGTGTGTGTGGATGTGTGTGTGTGTGTGGATGTGTGTGTGTGTTGGGGTGTGTGGATGTGTGGGTGTGTTGGGGTGTGTGGGTGTGTTGGGGTGTGTGTCAGTGTGTGTTGGGGTGTGTAGGTGTGTGTCACTGTGTGCTGGGGGTGTGTGGATGTGTGTGTCAATGTGTGTTGGGGTGTGTGGGTGTGTGTGTTGGGGTGTGTGGATGTGTGGGTGTGTTGGGGTGTGTGGGTGTGTTGGGGTGTGTGGGTGTGGGTGTGTGTGTGTGTGTGTGGGTGTGGATGTGTGGGTGTGTTGGGGTGTGTGGATGTGTGGGTGTGTTGGGGTGTGTGTCAGTGTGTGTTGAGGTGTGTAGGTGTGTGTCACTGTGTGCTGGGGGTGTGTGGATGTGTGTGTCAATGTGTGTTGGTGTGTGTGGGTGTGTGTGTTGGGGTGTGTGGGTGTGTGTGTGTTGGAGGTATTGGTGTGTGTGTTGGGGGTGTGGTGTGTGTTGGGGAGTTTGGGTGTGTGTGTCGAGGTGTGTAGGTGTGTGTCACTGTGTGCTGGGGGTGTGTGGATGTGTGTGTCAATGTGTGTTGGGGTGTGTGGGTGTGTATGTTGGGGTGTGTGGATGTGTGTGTGTTGGGGTGTGTGGATGTGTGTGTGTGTGGATGTGTGTGTGTGTGGATGTGTGTGTGGATGTGTGTGTGTGTGTGTGTGGATGTGTGTGTGTGTGGATGTGTGTGTGTGTGTGTGTGTGTGTGTGTGGATGTGTGTGTGTGTGTGGATGTCTGTGTGTGTGTGGATGTGTGTGTATGTGTGTGTGTGTGTGTGTGTGTGTGTGGATGTGTGTGTGTGTGTGTGTGGATGTGTGTGTGTGGATGTGTGTGTGTATGGATGTGTGGGTGTGTTGGGGTGTGTGGATGTGTGGGTGTGTTGGGGTGTGTGTCAGTGTGTGTTGAGGTGTGTAGGTGTGTGTCACTGTGTGCTGGGGGTGTGTGGATGTGTGTGTCAATGTGTGTTGGGGTGTGTGGGTGTGTGTGTTGGGGTGTGTGGGTGTGTGTGTTGGGGTGTGTGGGGGTGTGTGGGTGTGTGTGTGTGTGTGTGTGGATGTGTGTGTGTTGGGGTGTGTGGATGTGTGGGTGTGTTGGGGTGTGTGGGTGTGTTGGGGTGTGTGGATGTGTGGGTGTGTTGGGGTGTGTGTCAGTGTGTGTTGAGGTGTGTAGGTGTGTGTCACTGTGTGCTGGGGGTGTGTGGATGTGTGTGTCAATGTGTGTTGGTGTGTGTGGGTGTGTGTGTTGGGGTGTGTGTGTGTGTGTGTGTGGGTGTGTGTGTGTGGATGTGTGGGTGTGTTGGGGTGTGTGGATGTGTGGGTGTGTTGGGGTGCGTGTCAGTGTGTGTTAAGGTGTGTAGGTGTGTGTCACTGTGTGCTCGGGGTGTGTGGATGTGTGTGTCAATGTGTGTTGGGGTGTGTGGGTGTGTGTGTTGGGGTGTGTGTGTGTGTTGGGGGTATTGGTGTGTGTGTTGGGGGTGTGGGTGTGTGTTGGGGAGTTTGGGTGTGTGTGTTGAGGTGTGTAGGTGTGTGTCACTGTGTGCTGGGGTGTGTGGATGTGTGTGTCAATGTGTGTTGGGGTTTGTGGGTGTGTGTTGGGGTGTGTGGGTGTGTGTGTTGGGGTGTGTGGATGTGTGTGTGTGGATGTGAGTGTGTGGATGTGTGTGTGTGTGTGGATGTGTGTGTGTGGATGTGTTTGTGTGTGTGTGGATGTGTGTGTGTGTGGGTATGTGTGTGTGTGTGTTGGGGTGTGTGTCAGTGTGTGTGTTGGGGTGTGTGTCAGTGTGTGTGTTGGGGTGTGTGGATGTGTGTGTGTTGGGGTGTGTGTCAGTGTGTGTGTTGGGGTGTGTGTCAGTGTGTGTTGGGGTGTGTAGGTGTGTGTCACTGTGTGCTGGGGGTGTGTGGATGTGTGTGTCAATGTGTGTTGGGGTGTGTGGGTGTGTGTGTTGGGGTGTGTGGGTGTGTGTGTGTGTTGGGGGTATTGGTGTGTGTGTTGGGGGTGTGGGTGTGTGTTGGGGTGTGTGTGTGTGGGTGTGTGTGTTGGGGTGTGTGGGTGTGTGCTGGGGGGTGTGGGTGTGGGTCAGTGTGTGTTGGGGTGTGTGGGTGTGTGTGTTGGGGTGTGTGGGTTTGTGTGTGTGTGTGTTCGGGGTGTTGGTGTGTGTGTTGGGGTGTGTGGATGTGTGTGTTGGGGTGTGTAGGTGTGTGTCACTGTGTGCTGGGGGTGTGTGGATGTGTGTGTCAATGTGTGTTGGGGTGTGTGGGTGTGTGTGTTGGGGTGTGTGGGTGTGTGTGTGTGTTGGGGTATTGGTGTGTGTGTTGGGGGTGTGGGTGTGTGTTGGGGTGTGTGTGTGTGGGTGCTTGTGTTGGGGTGTGTGGGTGTGTGTGTGTGTGCTGGGGGGTGTGGGTGTGGGTCAGTGTGTGTTGGGGTGTGTGGGTGTGTGTGTTGGGGTGTGTGGGTGTGTGTGTGTGTTCGGGGTGTTGGTGTGTGTGTTGGGGTGTGTGTGTTGGGGTTTGTGGGTGTCGGTGTGTGTTGGGTTGTGGGTCTGTGTTGGATGGTGTGTGTCAATGTGTGTTGGGGTGTGTGGGTGTGTGTGTGTTGGGGTGTGTGGGTGTGTGTGTGTGTTGGGGTTTGAGTGTGTGGCTGTGTGTGTTGGGGTTTGTGTGTGTGTGTGTGTGTGTTGGGGTGTGTGGGTGTGTGTGTTGGGGTGTGTGTATGTGTGTGTGTTGGGGTTTGTGGGTGTGTGTGTTGGGTTGTGTGGGTATGTGGGTGTGTGTGTTGGGGTTTGTGGGTGTCGGTGTGTGTTGGGTTGTGGGTCTGTGTTGGATGGTGTGTGTCAATGTGTGTTGGGGTGTGTGGGTGTGTGTGTGTTGGGGTGTGTGGGTGTGTGTGTGTGTTGGGGTTTGAGTGTGTGGGTGTGTGTGTTGGGGTGTGTAGGTGTGTGTCACTGTGTGCTGGGGGTGTGTGGATGTGTGTGTCAATGTGTGTTGGGGTGTGTGGGTGTGTGTGTTGGGGTGTGTGGGTGTGTGGGTGTGTTGGGGTGTGTGTCAGTGTGTGTTGAGGTGTGTAGGTGTGTGTCACTGTGTGCTGGGGGTGTGTGGATGTGTGTGTCAATGTGTGTTGGGGTGTGTGGGTGTGTGTGTTGGGGTGTGTGGGTGTGTGTGTTGGGGTGTGTGGGGGTGTGTGGGTGTGTGTGTGTGTGTGTGTGGATGTGTGTGTGTTGGGGTGTGTGGATGTGTGGGTGTGTTGGGGTGTGTGGGTGTGTTGGGGTGTGTGGATGTGTGGGTGTGTAGGGGTGTGTGTCAGTGTGTGTTGAGGTGTGTAGGTGTGTGTCACTGTGTGCTGGGGGTGTGTGGATGTGTGTGTCAATGTGTGTTGGTGTGTGTGGGTGTGTGTGTTGGGGTGTGTGTGTGTGGGTGTGTGTGTGTGTGGGTGTGTGTGTGTGGATGTGTGGGTGTGTTGGGGTGTGTGGATGTGTGGGTGTGTTGGGGTGTGTGTCAGTGTGTGTTAAGGTGTGTAGGTGTGTGTCACTGTGTGCTGGGGGTGTGTGGATGTGTGTGTCAATGTGTGTTGGTGTGTGTGGGTGTGTGTGTTGGGGTGTGTGTGTGTGGGGGTGTGTGTGTGTGTGTGTGTGGGTGTGTGTGTGTGTGTGGGTGTGTGTGTGTGTGTGGGTGTGTGTGTGTGGATGTGTGGGTGTGTTGGGGTGTGTGGATGTGTGGGTGTGTTGGGGTGCGTGTCAGTGTGTGTTAAGGTGTGTAGGTGTGTGTCACTGTGTGCTCGGGGTGTGTGGATGTGTGTGTCAATGTGTGTTGGGGTGTGTGGGTGTGTGTGTTGGGGTGTGTGTGTGTGTTGGGGGTATTGGTGTGTGTGTTGGGGGTGTGGGTGTGTGTTGGGGAGTTTGGGTGTGTGTGTTGAGGTGTGTAGGTGTGTGTCACTGTGTGCTGGGGGTGTGTGGATGTGTGTGTCAATGTGTGTTGGGGTTTGTGGGTGTGTGTTGGGGTGTGTGGGTGTGTGTGTTGGGGTGTGTGGATGTGTGTGTGTGGATGTGAGTGTGTGGATGTGTGTGTGTGTGGATGTGTGTGTGTGGATGTGTGTGTGTGTGTGTGGATGTGTGTGTGTGTGGGTATGTGTGTGTGTGTGTTGGGGTGTGTGTCAGTGTGTGTGTTGGGGTGTGTGTCAGTGTGTGTGTTGGGGTGTGTGGATGTGTGTGTGTTGGGGTGTGTGTCAGTGTGTGTGTTGGGGTGTGTGTCAGTGTGTGTTGGGGTGTGTAGGTGTGTGTCACTGTGTGCTGGGGGTGTGTGGATGTGTGTGTCAATGTGTGTTGGGGTGTGTGGGTGTGTGTGTGGGGTGTGTGGGTGTGTGTGTGTGTTGGGGGTATTGGTGTGTGTGTTGGGGGTGTGGGTGTGTGTTGGGGTGTGTGTGTGTGGGTGTGTGTGTTGGGGTGTGTGGGTGTGTGCTGGGGGGTGTGGGTGTGGGTCAGTGTGTGTTGGGGTGTGTGGGTGTGTGTGTTGGGGTGTGTGGGTTTGTGTGTGTGTGTGTTCGGGGTGTTGGTGTGTGTGTTGGGGTGTGTGGATGTGTGTGTTGGGGTGTGTAGGTGTGTGTCACTGTGTGCTGGGGGTGTGTGGATGTGTGTGTCAATGTGTGTTGGGGTGTGTGGGTGTGTGTGTTGGGGTGTGTGGGTGTGTGTGTGTGTTGGGGGTATTGGTGTGTGTGTTGGGGGTGTGGGTGTGTGTTGGGGTGTGTGTGTGTGGGTGCTTGTGTTGGGGTGTGTGGGTGTGTGTGTGTGTGCTGGGGGGTGTGGGTGTGGGTCAGTGTGTGTTGGGGTGTGTGGGTGTGTGTGTTGGGGTGTGAGGGTGTGTGTGTGTGTTCGGGGTGTTGGTGTGTGTGTTGGGGTGTGTGTGTTGGGGTTTGTGGGTGTCGGTGTGTGTTGGGTTGTGGGTCTGTGTTGGATGGTGTGTGTCAATGTGTGTTGGGGTGTGTGGGTGTGTGTGTGTTGGGGTGTGTGGGTGTGTGTGTGTGTTGGGGTTTGAGTGTGTGGCTGTGTGTGTTGGGGTTTGTGTGTGTGTGTGTGTTGGGGTGTGTGGGTGTGTGTGTTGGGGTGTGTGTATGTGTGTGTGTTGGGGTTTGTGGGTGTGTGTGTTGGGTTGTGTGGGTATGTGGGTGTGTGTGTTGGGGTTTGTGGGTGTCGGTGTGTGTTGGGTTGTGGGTCTGTGTTGGATGGTGTGTGTCAATGTGTGTTGGGGTGTGTGGGTGTGTGTGTGTTGGGGTGTGTGGGTGTGTGTGTGTGTTGGGGTTTGAGTGTGTGGGTGTGTGTGTTGGGGTGTGTAGGTGTGTGTCACTGTGTGCTGGGGGTGTGTGGATGTGTGTGTCAATGTGTGTTGGGGTGTGTGGGTGTGTGTGTTGGGGTGTGTGGGTGTGTGTGTGTGTTGGGGGTATTGGTGTGTGTGTTGGGGGTGTGGGTGTGTGTTGGGGTGTGTGTGTGTGGGTGTGTGTGTTGGGGTGTGTGGGTGTGTGCTGGGGGGTGTGGGTGTGGGTCAGTGTGTGTTGGGGTGTGTGGGTGTGTGTGTTGGGGTGTGTGGGTTTGTGTGTGTGTGTGTGTTCGGGGTGTTGGTGTGTGTGTTGGGGTGTGTGGATGTGTGTGTTGGGGTGTGTAGGTGTGTGTCACTGTGTGCTGGGGGTGTGTGGATGTGTGTGTCAATGTGTGTTGGGGTGTGTGGGTGTGTGTGTTGGGGTGTGTGGGTGTGTGTGTGTGTTGGGGGTATTGGTGTGTGTGTTGGGGGTGTGGGTGTGTGTTGGGGTGTGTGTGTGTGGGTGCTTGTGTTGGGGTGTGTGGGTGTGTGTGTGTGTGCTGGGGGTGTGGGTGTGGGTCAGTGTGTGTTGGGGTGTGTGGGTGTGTGTGTTGGGGTGTGAGGGTGTGTGTGTGTGTTCGGGGTGTTGGTGTGTGTGTTGGGGTGTGTGTGTTGGGGTTTGTGGGTGTCGGTGTGTGTTGGGTTGTGGGTCTGTGTTGGATGGTGTGTGTCAATGTGTGTTGGGGTGTGTGGGTGTGTGTGTGTTGGGGTGTGTGGGTGTGTGTGTGTGTTGGGGTTTGAGTGTGTGGCTGTGTGTGTTGGGGTTTGTGTGTGTGTGTGTGTGTTGGGGTGTGTGGGTGTGTGTGTTGGGGTGTGTAGGTGTGTGTCACTGTGTGCTGGGGGTGTGTGGATATGTGTGTCAATGTGTGTTGGGGTGTGTGGGTGTGTGTGTTGGGGTGTGTGGGTGTGTGTGTGTGTTGGGGGTATTGGTGTGTGTGTTGGGGGTGTGGGTGTGTGTTGGGGTGTGTGTGTGTGGGTGCTTGTGTTGGGGTGTGTGGGTGTGTGTGTGTGTGCTGGGGGGTGTGGGTGTGGGTCAGTGTGTGTTGGGGTGTGTGGGTGTGTGTGTTGGGGTGTGAGGGTGTGTGTGTGTGTTCGGGGTGTTGGTGTGTGTGTTGGGGTGTGTGTGTTGGGGTTTGTGGGTGTCGGTGTGTGTTGGGTTGTGGGTCTGTGTTGGATGGTGTGTGTCAATGTGTGTTGGGGTGTGTGGGTGTGTGTGTGTTGGGGTGTGTGTGTGTGTGTGTGTGTGTTGGGGTTTGAGTGTGTGGCTGTGTGTGTTGGGGTTGTGTGTGTGTGTGTGTGTTGGGGTGTGTGGGTGTGTGTGTTGGGGTGTGTGTATGTGTGTGTGTTGGGGTTTGTGGGTGTGTGTGTTGGGTTGTGTGGGTATGTGGGTGTGTGTGTTGGGGTTTGTGGGTGTCGGTGTGTGTTGGGTTGTGGGTCTGTGTTGGATGGTGTGTGTCAATGTGTGTTGGGGTGTGTGGGTGTGTGTGTGTTGGGGTGTGTGGGTGTGTGTGTGTGTTGGGGTTTGAGTGTGTGGGTGTGTGTGTTGGGGTGTGTAGGTGTGTGTCACTGTGTGCTGGGGGTGTGTGGATGTGTGTGTCAATGTGTGTTGGGGTGTGTGGGTGTGTGTGTTGGGGTGTGTGGGTGTGTGGGTGTGTTGGGGTGTGTGTCAGTGTGTGTTGAGGTGTGTAGGTGTGTGTCACTGTGTGCTGGGGGTGTGTGGATGTGTGTGTCAATGTGTGTTGGGGTGTGTGGGTGTGTGTGTTGGGGTGTGTGGGTGTGTGTGTTGGGGTGTGTGGGGGTGTGTGGGTGTGTGTGTGTGTGTGTGTGGATGTGTGTGTGTTGGGGTGTGTGGATGTGTGGGTGTGTTGGGGTGTGTGGGTGTGTTGGGGTGTGTGGATGTGTGGGTGTGTTGGGGTGTGTGTCAGTGTGTGTTGAGGTGTGTAGGTGTGTGTCACTGTGTGCTGGGGGTGTGTGGATGTGTGTGTCAATGTGTGTTGGTGTGTGTGGGTGTGTGTGTTGGGGTGTGTGTGTGTGGGTGTGTGTGTGTGTGTGTGTGTGTGTGTGGATGTGTGGGTGTGTTGGGGTGTGTGGATGTGTGGGTGTGTTGGGGTGTGTGTCAGTGTGTGTTAAGGTGTGTAGGTGTGTGTCACTGTGTGCTGGGGGTGTGTGGATGTGTGTGTCAATGTGTGTTGGTGTGTGTGGGTGTGTGTGTTGGGGTGTGTGTGTGTGGGGGTGTGTGTGTGTGTGTGTGTGGGTGTGTGTGTGTGTGTGGGTGTGTGTGTGTGTGTGGGTGTGTGTGTGTGGATGTGTGGGTGTGTTGGGGTGTGTGGATGTGTGGGTGTGTTGGGGTGCGTGTCAGTGTGTGTTAAGGTGTGTAGGTGTGTGTCACTGTGTGCTCGGGGTGTGTGGATGTGTGTGTCAATGTGTGTTGGGGTGTGTGGGTGTGTGTGTTGGGGTGTGTGTGTGTGTTGGGGGTATTGGTGTGTGTGTTGGGGGTGTGGGTGTGTGTTGGGGAGTTTGG